>NC_058415.1:80810022-80832995 GCF_002201575.2 Neomonachus schauinslandi | reverse complement strand
TGTCAGGCGGGGGGGGGGTCCTATACACACACGGACCCGCAGACAGATGGACAGTCCCATCAGAGCTGTGTAGTTATACCTTTGCTAAAGATCTGGATACCATGTGTCCCAGGGCTTTCTCTTAAATACCTCTGACCTTTCCTCCCTGAGCTCTTCCCTGACCAAAGACTCTTATTCACTGTGACAATGCTGGGCAGAAACACCTGGCTAGAGGGACAGGGGACACAGGCTGAGCAGGCTCAGGGTAGCCTGGGTCAGGCTGCCACTTCTCCGCTCTTCCAGGGCAGCATTTCACACCAACTAGGGTTAGTCCCTCTCAAGGCATGCACGGCTTCCAGGCTTCCATAATCGGCGTGACTCTACCCCTACCCAGACTGCCACTCCAGTCCCCTTTGCTCCGGTCCCCAGACTGTCCTGAAACACTGGTGCAGATTTACCCAGCCACACCTCTGCCCATATGGCCCCTCCTCCAGAAGGCCTTGCCTACTCCCTCCTCTGCCCACCTGGGTTCTATCCAACACTTAGATAAAGGTCTCTAAACTAAAGAGTATGGGCTGTATTTGGTCAACATTCAGGTTTTGTTAAGCCCACATAGCATTTGACATTTTTAAGTTTTGAATCAATTGGCAACATTTAAAGATGTGAAATTTTAAAATGTCACCCAAAACGCTCTAGATTTCTGGCTTCTCTTATACATCCAAAGACCTGGTGACACACAGTACAGAGGCTGCCCACCCCCCCAGCAGTGCACACACTCTCCAGGTTACACAGTGCCCCCCACACCTGTGGCTGCCTCAGCCAGGGGTTCCTGTCGCAGCTGGCAGGGCAGGGGCAGGACCCACCCCCACACATCTCTCCAGGGACACACTCAGCACCTGGCACACAGTAGGGACTTGCCTATCGTTTGTGGAATAATGAACAAAGACACAATGTCTCACCGTGCCCGGGATCTCCTGACTGCTCTCCACTTCCCCGCAAGACCCCAAGCATTCCTGGGGTCCCCCCTCCCACAGCTAGGCACACACGCAATGGGGGCACTGGGGTAAGCCATGGGGGCTGTATCCAGATTCCCACGTCAGTGAGTTATGTCTTCTAGAGCCCAGGCAAAACAGAGCAGTGATCCGAGCACGCCCCCGCCTTCCGCACAAGTGGCAGGATTCCAGGCCAGCCCACAGACACTGATCCCCAGGACTTCTGTTAACCTGAAAAGGAGAAATTCGGCAGCAAGAACTGACAAAGCCAAGGCTTCCTCAATGCCCGCCTGCAGGAGGCCTGCCCCCCTTTGAAGCCCGCAGCCAACTCTTCCCTTTTTCTGGGTTTCCAAGGTCAGAGTCACATTGGCAGGAAGGGTTCTCTTTGTTCTCCTGCCTCTGACTTACCCCAAACAGTCACTGTCCCAGACAGCCAGCTCCTCGGCAGTGGCACAGGGGGCCTCTGCTCCTGCTGGGGCGGAGCAATAAGAAGGAGTCAGGTGCTGGCTGTGGCCCCAGGGGCCCTGCTCCTGGGATCCAGAGTCTCTGCGGGCCTGGCTTCCCTGCTGGCCTGGGAGCACCATCTCTGGTCCACGGTGCCAGTGCTCAGTGAAGCTGGTGGCAGAAAGAGCTGATAGTCCCCAGGATGCACGCACAGTCCAGGGGGCGGGAACCCGCCCGGGATGGGCTCAGCCTGGCTCTGCCCCTCACTGGCTGATGATGTGACCTCAGGCTACTTGCCTCCTCTGTGCTTCGGTTTCCTCGTTTGGAAAATGGGGAAATGAATACCTGATCCGAGACAACCTACCTAAAAGGACCCAAAGGAGCTTTGTGAATCAGGAAGTGCCACGCCAAAGTCAATTATTCCAGCATCTGGTGGAGCACCGGGCATGCAGTTGGTGCTCAATGTATCGTTAACGGTGTAAGCATTTATCGGGCCCTTGTGCTAGGCCAGAGGCCCAGAATGGAGGCCTGCCCCTCATTGGGGCCCACAGACAACTATCATACCCTGAGAACCGTCAGGAAGTAAGATCAGAATGCTATGAGACCTACAGGTGGTCGTGGGCTCCCCAAGGAGCGGGTGAGGGACGCAGGTCTTCTAAGAGCCCTCCCTCTCAGCTGCCAGGCAGCAGAAGCCAGAGTTGGGGCTGCCCAGCTGTAGGCTGCCTGGTGCTCGACTCATTTCCCAACAGGCCTAGCTCAAAGAGAGCAGCCAGGCCCGCATGGCGGCGACCCCATTCTCTGAAAGTGCCCACTGTGCCGTGTGCACCCGGACACATGTGCCGGGCGACTCACAGTGACACGGCATCTCTGTGGACCAGACCCTGTGCCACACCTTTCAGGTACACTTTCCTAGTGGCTCCCACACCTGGCGGGGGAGTAGCTAAAATACTGGGCTCCGGGGCCCCGTCCCTAGAGAGGTGGTGCTGCCCCATCCCCAGCAGGCAGTGGTCAGCAGAGCCTGGAGGGTCATGGGCCGAGGTTCCCATTCTGGCTGTGCCCCTTACTAGCCCATGAAGCCTAGGTCAAGTCACCAAACCTCTGAGCACTTGGTTTCCCCACCTCTCAGGTCACCTGATTCAACCCAACACACGGGACCTGCCCAGCTCACCTCTCTGTATCCACATCTCCTTACCTCCCACTCCCTAAGCTCCCAGCCCTTTCTCACCTCCCACAGCAGCCTCACATCCCAAGAGGACAGGAAGATTCTAACCTCTGAGCACTGGGCATTTGTTCATGGGGTCCCCTCTGCCTAACCACCCTTCTCCCCCTCTCCCTCTGATGAGCTGCTCCTCTTTTAAACCTCAACTCCTGTCACTTCTGTGAAGTCCTCCCTGATTCCTTCCAAGAAGGCCCAACTCCTACCAGCCCCCAAGGAGAGAAGTGTGGAGAGAAGGAGGCACGGCCTCCAGCTCCTTGTGTGCCTGGGGATGTTCCTTCCCCACTCTCGGCTTCAGCTTCCCCATCTGTGACAGGATCTCTAACTTCTTCTCATTCTAGAGCCTTAGGAATGAGTTTGGTTACATGCTCTGTTGCGGGGCGAGGAGTGGTGGGGAGGGTCTCCCAGTTCACCCCAAGGTTCTGGGGGATTGTGAAGGAGCTAGACTCTACCTTGTTCTACCCAAAAGGGCAGGACAAGGACAGTTCAAGAGACCCTAGCCAGTACCCTCAGAAGACCCCACTTGCAGAGCAGACCCAATAATAACAAAGCACAGAAAGCAGGCACGGGAAGTGCGGAGCCAAGTGAAATCTGCCTGAGACTGGAGCAAGGGGCCAAGGGCAGGCTCCAAGCAGAAGGAGCCAGGACTAGACAGATGGGTAGGCTCCAAGCAAGAAGAGCAGGGAAAGAGAAGGAAGGAGGCACTCTAGAGAGGGCAGCAGCCTGAGACAGGGAAACCCGCTGCAGGGCAGGGCTCAGGCGTCTCAAGTGTTGCTGCGCGTATCTCAAGGTGCTCTGCTAAGCATTTAGCCACAACTCTCATTTATTCCTCTTGATATCCCTGTGAGATAGGAATTGCCCTTATCCCCATTTTACAGAGTTAAGCAAGTCCCCTGAAGTCAGAGTTGATGAGAGGTCAGCTGAGATTTGAACCCAGGCATCCACTTGCAGAGTGAGTCTGAGTAACACGAATAAACAGGGACGACAGGTTCAGAGAGGCTCAGGGGAGCGGGGGTGCCACGAGAATGACAGTCTGGGGACTCTCGAGAGACTTGTTAAGACCTGGAAGTCAGGCTTTGTTTCCTTGCAGCCGGGTCTTAAATGGCACCCAACCGAGGCCAATGTTGTTGCTGAAATCTCTCCAGGGTGACCCCACCCATGCTCGGGAGAGTCCAAGGACCCCAGCCCCGCACTTCCCTTGCACCATCTGCCTAACGGTTGCAGGAGAGCGCCGGGCTGCTAATGAGTGCAGGAGCGCGAGGAGCAGGGGAGGAGCAGGGGAGGGCTCGAGGCGCAGGGGAGGGCACGGGCGAGCGCAGCCAGTCAGGAGCCTGGGCTGTCAGCGGCCACACGACAGGCTGGTGCGGAGCTGTTGCCAGGGCAGCCCGGAGATTCTGCCTTCGCAGGCAGAGTGATTTAGAGCCCGTAGGTCTCTTCTGGGCCACCAGCTTGGCCGGCCAGGGGCTCCCCATCGAGTGCCTGGCCTTCCGAAACCTCAACACAGAATGTCAGGGGCCCTGCCGTAGGGGGGCTACCAGCATGAAAGGCCATCAAGACAGAGAGAATGGGCAGACATCCCATGGTGGAAACAAGTCCCTTGTCACAACACAACCCAAACAGAGACCCTGGCTGGGGGCTTGAGGGTCTGGAGCCAGCAATTCCAACAACCCAAGTTCCTCTTGCAAGACGCCCAGCATGACAAGTGGTGGCGCCTGCCCGTCGTCTGAGGGCCTGGACCAGCAGCACAGGCAGCCCACGGGACTGGGGGCAGGCAGGACCAGGAAAGGCGGTGGAGGAGGGGGTGCTGAGAGGGGACGGCCACAAGGAAGGCGGGATCCTGACTGCAGTCCACCCCCACCCCACCCCGCCCCGGGCCTCCCTCTGGGGCCAGTAATATAGCTGCCATCCAGCAGGATCAGACACAGCAGCGAGAACAGCTCCGGGGAGGGAGCGGCGACCATGCCTGGAAAGGCAATGTGATGTTCACTTACGAATGTGCACACGTCCTGCGAAGTAGAACGGGGTCCATACGGAAACATATTAAGGCAAACGGCTGACAATGGGATAAAAATGTGTGTGAAACTTAGGTGAATCTACCCAAAGCAGGTTTGCAGACCCCTCATCAGGACCCCAGCGTACTAGGGGTGGCCACAGGAAGCGTTAACTAGTTTTCTGTGCACCTGCGCCAGAAAGGGTGCCGTGTTTCCTCTTGTTTAGAAATGTGTTTCCACCAGTGTAATGAGTGGCTTTGAGTGACTGGATAAAAAGAGCATCAGGCATCACCATCCTGTCTGTACCTGCCCTAAAATTCAGGCGAGCTTAGCAAGCCAACCCTTCGCATGTGGCCCCTTGGGGTCCAGAATTCTTTTGATCCTGAATCCGACCACTCAATGGAAAACCCTGGCCCAAGCCGATAAGGAGGTCCCTGCCATGGTGCCGGCACGAGAACACGCTGGGTCATGAGAACACTGTGGCACCACCTGAGAGCGAATCTGTGGCGCAAGGTGCTTCTCCAGGGCAGAAGGACAAAGTTGGCGGCTGCCAGGCTTACCAGACGCTATGGGGCTGTCTTTCTGAGAGTGTGCTAAAATGTGTGTGCACAGGGCAAGGTGCTGTATGAGACTTGCCTTCACTGAAACTCTCTTCCTGGTAGTAGCAGGGGGCAAAGAAGATAGAGTCCCACCACCACTAACGATTACAGGCTACAGAGATTTACGGAAGGAACCCAACAACAGCTACGCGGCCACCTTGACTTAGGAGGGAGAGAAGCAGGGATGACCGATCGGAAATGTGTGGTGACAAATCACCAGGCTTACTGTTGAGCAGCCCGGGTTCCCCAGGTTGGTCAAAGAACCAAACTCAGGGGACAGTCCATTGTCCACCTGCAAACAACAGAGCACCATGAAAACACAAGCCCGAGAACAGAGTGCCCAAGCTGGGGCAGAATTTGAGGGATATAAGACTCTGGAATCCATCCATCGCCCGGTGGAAGAAAAAGTGTGTGGAACAAGACTTGATCCGGCTACTTCTGCTTCGCATCTGCCTGGGCTCAGTTTGCCACCATGGAAGAACAGGGACTGACTATGAGGAGACTCCAGATTTGGTACCCAGAGTCAGAGGTGTTGCAGGGACCCTGAAATACCACCATGAGTAGGTCTGGCCTGCTTGGTTTTCTGAGAGAGGGACTGGCTCCCTGAGAAGAAGGAACAAGACCAGAAGGCAGACCTCAGGGCACCAACTCCAGGGGGTTACTGATAACTCCCTCTGGCAGCACACTAGGAGCTGGGACAGGACTAGATCCCCTCTGTACCCTCAGGGCCAGCCATAGACCTGCCCGGAACCCCATAGGAGATGGCCTGCTGTATGTCTGAAGAACTAAGCAGAATTCTTTTGGAAGTGGAATCTGAGCAGGACAAAGGGCCCTCAGCTGGGGCTCTTCAACCAGACCAAATAAACACTCAGCCTCTGCCAGGGGGGCTGTGGTTTATATTTGGAGAGGGGTAGGAAGAGTCAATCCAATCTGAGCTTGGGCTGAAAGTGGGCTTTTAGCCGAGAGCAGTAGCAAAGCACCATAGGCCGAGTTCCTGTCTCCTCTGGGGCTCAGCTCGCCACATTGCTTTGTTCTACCAGTGTCCCTGGGGGCAGTGAGGCTTGGCTCCCCAAGCTGGAGCAGTCAGTGGTACAAGGTTACTCTGCAGTCTGATAACCTGCCACCTCCACCACCAACATCCCTCAGAGGCCTGGGACTCTTCCAGAGAGGGGAGAATCCACAGCTACTCGCTGGAGATCTCAATACTTCAGTGGGTCTCCGAATCATGCCAGAGCTTGTCAAGAATACAGCCTGGAGCCAACTCTAGACCTGTGATTCTGACCCTCTCAGGTAGGGCTCTGGAATCTTACCAGACTCCTTGGTACCATGATGCTCTGCTGTCTCCAGGGACCAAGAAAAGGTGGGATGACCTCTGATGGCCCCATCCCAGTGCTCAAAATGAATACTTGGTTACTCCCCCATCTGCAGCTGCCACTTCCTAAAACCCTAGGAAGTCCATAGGTCCCCAAACACCTTGAACTGACCACACCTCCATCCCACTTCTACAGGCAGCCCATAGACCCCACCAGATGACAGGCCAGCAGGGATTAATGGCAGGGAATAAACCACCCCACTTCATGGGGAGAGAAGTGCGTTAAAGAATTTTTTCAAAAAGGAGTCATTAGTTGACTTGGCATTTTGATCAACAGAAAATTACCCAAGTCATGTTGCCATTAGGAGGAAGCAAAGCCCCCCAAAGGCAGAGGTCTGGCTTTGGGGCTGATGGGGCTCCCTCTCTCTGGAATCTGGGATCTCCCCAGCTCAGGAACTTCTTAGGCCCCCAGTCCTACAGGAGTGCAGTGCAGGAGCTGGCTGTGGAGACTCCTGCAAGGGCAGCAGGTGCCAAGAGCACCTCCCAGGCCAGGCACACAATTAGTTACAGAGGCCTGGGTTCAAATCTCTGCCACGGAAGGCTACATGATCTCTGGCGAGTGTCTTAAGCATCTTCAGTCTTAGTTTTCTCACTTGTAAAGTGAGCAAGTATCCACTTCCTAGGACTGCTATGAGGGTTAAGGCCACACAAGCCCTCTTTTAGCTCCTTGCTCCCAGACCCACTGGGTCTGCACAAGTTCCTCCCTCTGCCCAGAAGGCTCTTCCCTAAGAGCTCAGCCCACTCCTCCCTTCCTTGGGGAGGCTGTCCCCACCACCCCAGCCAGATCAAACCCACTAGTTCTAGGCTCTCTCGGCCCTCAGGGCACATACCTCAACCGTAATGACACCTTTACCTGTGGGACAGTTTCGCTGCAGCCTGTCTCCTCCACCCTGGGAGGGGCCAGGGCTGGCTGTGCTCACCCCTGCATCCCCGGAGCACCGCCTAGAATGTAGGGTAACTGAACAGTATCCCCCCGCCTTGGGGCCAGGCCATCGGAGCTCCCCGTCCCACCAAAGACTCCAGATTTGATCCCCCAGTAACTCCGATTCCAACCCCTGTGATACTCAAATCGGTGCCCTGCCCTAAAAGGACCCCCTCGGACCATCCACTACCTCTGGAGACTCACAATGCTACTAGCTGCTTCCTGAGGCTCAGCCTCGCACGGATCTCCAGATTTCTCACAGTAACACCTTCTCAGAGTTTCGGAAGCAAACCAAAGTTATTTGCCAACTATTTTCTCCCATTAATCTCACAATGCACTTGCTATTCTCCCTCCATAATGACTCATTTAGCAGCAACAGAACAATTAGGCAGACCACAGAATATTGATTTTCTAAGTGGGAAAAATGTCCACACAAACATCTTTTCATGTCTGTCTTGGGCTGTCTCCTGCTACGTGATGGGGTGGGACCCTGGGAAAGCTTGGCCGCATCCGCTGGCAGGGCATTGGGGTCTCACACAGAAGCACAAAAGCATGGCGTGTGCAGGGGCGCCTGGGTGGCTCAGTCAGTTAAGCGTCCGACTCTTGATTTCAGCTCAAGTCATGATCTCGGGGTCATGGGATCGAGTCCCCTATCAGGCTCCACACTCAGCAGGGAGTCTGCTCTCTCTCTCTCTCATCCCCTCTCCCTCTGCCCCTCCCCCCACCACCTGTGCTCACTCGAGCTCTAATAAATCTAAAAAAAAAAAGCATGGCGTATGCAAATATAAGAGTGTGTGCGTGCACAAGAGAGATCATAAAATTATCATGTGAAAACCATGATGATCCCATATGACCTAAGAACATTAGGAGGCAGGCACCATTATCACACCCATTTTAAAGATGAAGAGATCAAGGTTCAGAAATTCGGTGACTTGGCCCAGATCACACAGGAAGTTAGGAAGCCTGATCCACACCTAGGTCCGTGTGTCAGCAGAGCAAAATTCAGTTCATCAGGGTGTCCTTGCAGTGGCTTGCTCTCCAAGAGAACAAGGTGGCCATGCCACTTGTGGGCAATGCAGTCCCTTTCACGGTGTGACCCAAGGAGACTCCTGAGACATAAAACAGTTGGCCTAGGTCTGGAGTCACACCTCAGCCTCAGTGCAGGCTCTAAGCCTAGCCGCTGTAAACAGGTTCACCCCAGGCTGCCCCCGGCCATCCACCAGGCCTGGGCAATAGCTCTCAGAAACACCTAGAGCAAAAGATGGTAGCTGGACCCACCTGCCCTCCGCCGCCCCCTGACGATCACCACCCGCCTGAGACAAGTGCCTACCTAGCTCCTGGGGCACTTCTAACATCCCCACCCTATAAAAAAGAGAAGGCAGAAGAAAAGAGAGTCAGGAATGGCTTGGTGAGTGGGACACCTAGTAGTTTTATGTCCATATCTGCATATGGCTCCAAAAGTGGGCCCCGCAGCTGGGATACTATTAAACAGGGTTTTAGCTTACCTCCTACTTCCCACTCCCGGAAACTTAGAACCAAGCTGGGATGGGGGCTGTGGGAGGAACAGGTCCCTAATGTCCCAAGGACCAATGCCAGCCAACATACTGACCTTCATTTGGAACAAACGGTTTCTTTGTGGCAAAGGGAAAAAAAACTAAAGGTCCAGCTAGCAGACATGGGTTTAAATGCCAACTCTACCACCATCTCTGGGCCTTGGGGTGAGATAATTATCCACTGAGTCTCAGTTTCCTTAACTGTAAAATGGGATAATCCCTGCCACCTCCCTAGCTGGTATGAGGGCCAAATGGTAATGATGAAATGCCACACACATGTTGGCTAGGGAAGCTCAACAAAGGGGAAGGTTTCCAAGAGTTGGCACTGCCCAGCAGTGGCATGGACATCTCCCCATGACTGGAGATGAGCAAGCAGGCCCTGGAATAGTCCACGTGGATGGATGGGAAGCAGAGCGGCCTATACACCCTCTAGGACACCCAGATGCACATTAGCACATTCAAGGCTCCCAGGACTCAAGCACTGAAGAAACTTACTCGCTTTGGTTCACTGGATGTTTCCCTGACCTGTTTGAACTATGGAATCCCCTCATCTCTTAATGGTCAAGCACTCATTAACATCTACAAGAATGTGGTGTTCTGTGGAAACCAGTTTGAGAAACACTCCTACAGAAGCTTTAGACGATGAGAGGAGGCAGGGAAGAGACCAAGGCCTTTCAAGGACACCACAGGCTTGGAGAGACTATAGGAACTTCCCTAATGTCAACAGGTCAGGAGCAGACCCAGCCCTCAACCTCCCTTTCTAGCATGGCAGGGAGGCAAGACGACATCTACAGAGGAAAAATTCACTTCCATAAACAACATAAAAAAGGGACTTAGAAACCTCAGATACAAGTCATTCTCAAGCCACTCCTGACCTCAAGAAACCCAGAAACTTGGAGGGACTGAAAAAAAAGAAAGGCCTCAAGCAGAAATGCCCCTTTGTCCCCTGCTCCTGCCTGCAAACTCACCACCACTGCCCTTACCCTCTGAGTCAACAGTGGTTCCTCCAGGCTACCAGAAAAGGGAGGTAAGTCTCTACAACAGTTGATCATACTTCAAAGAAGAGTTAGTTTGTGGGACCACAGAAAGCAGGAGAATAGAGAATCCCAAATCGTTTGTGTGCCCGAGATCCCATTTGTAGGTCCTGGAAGAAAGTAGCAAATATATTACCAGCCCCGCCCATTATGATGCTACAGGCATCACGGGGACCCCCCCCCCCCCCGCCCACACACACACACATAACCCAGTGCCCTCTCCTCTCTCTGGGGTGGACTCCATGCCAGGAAAAGCCAAGGAGTCCGGGAACCACTCCGGCAAACCCATCCATGGCAAACCCATCCATAATGGTGCAGTCTTTGCTCCCAGCAAGGACAGAGCTTTATTAATTATTCAGGGAACGGTGCAATTATGCAAATCAGTGGGCAGCCTCTGCCCGGCTGTTGCCTTCTGCAGGAGTCCAGAGGGGGATGGGGACGCCCAGAGCAAGCAGGGAGCCCAAGCTGCTGGGAACAAGAAGGGAGCCATCCAGGCCTCAAAAGGGGAAATAAATCCCTCATGCCCGGGGCCCACAGAAAACTGACCAGAACCAGCCCCACCCCACAGAGGAGAGCCGGCAACTGCCCTGAGGAATGATTCTGAAGACGTGGGGATGCCTTTTTCCACAACAACATACCCCCATACCACCTGCTGGGCTAGCAACGCCATCATTCAAAGCTTACTCCTGTAGGTACTGAAGGCCTGGAATACTTCCAAAGATCCTTCTTAAAAGCGTGCTTCTAAGCAAAGGTAAGATCTCAAATTAGTGTTTACTAAAGAATGTTTGGCGGAGCACTGCAGCTCAGCAGATGCTCCTGGAGTGGGGCGCGGGGACAGGAAGCCCTGGATTAATCAAGATGAAACTGGTTTCTTTACTTCAGGGCCTCTCAGGGCCTTCAATGTCCTGGATCAAAGAATGAGTTGCCTAGAGTGAGGATGCCCACAACCCCTGAGGAGGAAAATACCTAGCCTCACATCCAGGAACCTCAGGAACCAAGTTTGAGAAACTCTGGCCAAATTGCTCACTAAGTCCCCTACCAGCTCCATCATCCCTGGACTCTGAAATCCCTCAGACTGGGTTTTCACCGTTCTCATAAACAGCAGTCAAAAGTGTGGCCTTCACATCCCAGGGCAACTGGGTAAGACCACCTCAGGCAGTTTGCATGGGGCTGCCGGCAGAGCACCCGACCCTGTCCTGCCACTGCCCCGCGCCGACTTCCAGCCCCCTCGCAGGCCTAGCAGCTGTGCCGAGCACCATCCCAGGTCCGCACTGGCTTCACAGGCCTCATCAGTCAGGAGTGCGGCCCCAGCCACGATCAGCGGCCCCATGGGCGCCAGGCTCCCCCATCTCCCCAGAGGTCCACAACAAAGGCTGGTCTGGGGAGTCCCTGCCCGCCATCACCACTCTGCTTTCCCTTCGCCCACCTGGGCAATGATGAAAGTCACCTCTATGTGCTGACCCTGGGAAGAAAGGGAGGTGCGGCACGAGGCCAGTTGGCCGGCCCATGACCTCCCCACCTGCCCGATCTCACCCAGCACTACAAATTAATAGATCTAAATGCAGCCACAGCTCACCAGCTCTGCCAAGAGAAAAAGAAATATGGGAGCCTAGAACCCTGAGGGCCCATGGAACTAGACACGTATAATCACTGATTAAGTACAAATGCAGGGAACAATCACCAAGTGGGCCCTACCCTCACATCCTGGAGAACCCCTCCCCCAAACAATGAGGCCAGGAGGAAGGCCCGCCTCCATGTCACCATGGCCTCAGGACCTGAGCACCCATAACAGCCCCCGGGAGCTCTCGTGTTCTCTCAGCAGGAAGACAGTAAACCACTCCAGAAAGATCTAGGTGCAAATCCCACCTCTGCAACGCACATGCTGTCTGATGCAGGGCAAGTGGCTTTTACCTGACGGAGCCTGGGTTTCCTCATCTGTAGAAAAGGGAGAAGGTCAATGCTGGGCGGCGGTTAAGAGCACAAACTTGGGAGCCGGACTACTTGGGTTCAAATCCCGGCTCTGCCGTTCTAGCCGTGCGACTGCTGTGTCCCGGCTGTAAACCTGGGATGACAAGCGCGCGCGGCACACGGGCTGGTGGGAGGGAGGCGCCCACAGGACGTGCCTGTCGTGTCAGCTGTCGCACTAGAGAGGGCCCAGGCTTTGAGTCTAAAGAGACCTAGATTCTAAATCCATCCTGAGGGTAATCCCCGAGAAGTGATTTTACCCCTCCAAGGCCAGTTTCGTCACCCGTAAGATGGGGGGAGGATAACATGAGGGTAGTGGGGAGGATCAGATGACGCACACACAGAGCACAATGCCTGGCGTGAGGCAGGACGCCTCATAAGCGGCGGGTAGTTGACTGCTGACATTACTGACTGGCCGTGCGTCTGTAAAATGAGCGTGTGAACAGACACCACGCAGATAGTGATTGACGGCGGGACTTTATATAATGAGGCCAGACAGCCGGGGTTTGAATCCCAGGTCGGCCACTTATGAGCCATAGGACTTTGGCAAGCTGCTCAGTCTCTCTGTGCCTCAGTTTTCTTCTCTGCAAAATGGGGACAGTAATAGCACCCATCCTTCACAGTGCTATTGTACGGATGGAATGAGAGAATGCAGGCAAAGGCGCCGGGCGAGGAGGCTGGCCCCTCTGGAGCGGCCCCTCGGGGCAGCACAGCACCAAGAGAAGCTTGCCGTGAAGGGCGCCAAGACGAAAGGCACCTCGTCCGCCTGGCTTCCACGGCTCCGTTCCACAACACCTCCGGGGGCCTCAGGCCCTTAAGGCTGCGCAGCAAAGCCTGGGAAAGACAACCCGCCACCCTGTACCAGCTGCTTTCCTTCCAGGAATCCTAGAATCCTCAGCACCGAGACATTAGTTTTTGGTTCTGCTTTGTTGAGATGGGGAAAGTGAGGCTCAGAGAGAAGCAGTGGGTGGAGCTGGGCCTTGGGCCGACTCTGGGTGACTGCCTCAGGCACACGTACTATTGACCTCCTCAGCCCAGACTCCCCCTGCCCCCCATCCTTCTCCCACAACTTCCAGAGGGCACACCAGGCCTCGCTGGGGAGGAGTCCAGCCCACCCCACCAGGCCTGGCCTCTGCACAGCCAGCCATCGCATCCCTGAGCAGAAACCCTCCAGGCTGTGCTCAAAGACCTCCACTCCCAGGTGGGGACCAAAGGTACCTGGTCCGGCCCTGAAATGCTGGCTAGTCCTGTTCTATGGGCTTTGACTCAGTGGACTTGGCCTTGAATTGCATGACTGCCACCTGCTTGATTCTGGTAAGTGACACCACCTCTGTGAACCTCCGTTTCCCCTCCTGTAACTGGAGAGCTGGCAAGACAAGTAGGCCTTGGTGGCACGGGTAGGCCGGGCACTGGGCCTGGCGTGAGAAGACACGTTCTAACTCCAGCTCTGCCCCTTCACCTCTCTGGGCCTCACCTGCCTCACCCGTAAAATGCAGATCACAGTCATCCATGCCCTAACTGCTCTATGCAGCGCTGGGAGATCAGGGGCACTGATGTGAGAGCGTTTTACAGAGGGGAGCCCTGTGCAAGCCCAAGAGGGAGCTTACTGGCACTTCTCTAGGACGGGAAGGTTCACTTCAAAAATATCATTAAGCTTAAAAAGAAGGGGCATAGCATGATAATGGGGGGATTTTAGGCATCAATCAGGGAATGGGTTGCCAGGGCAGGAGGTCCCCCAATGTGTGACTCTGGGCTAGTTAAGCTACACTCTTGGAGTTTCGGTTTCTACATCTAAGAAATGGGAAACAAAAAACCCTCTTACTATGAGGCATAGATAAGAATATAGCACAGGCAGTGGCTGGACAAGTCGCTGGCACATCCCTGGGGCACAATTCCTGCCCCTGTGCAAAAGAAACAAACTTTGGGCAGTGGTTCTCAAGCTCCGTGAAACACGATCACTCCACCAGTGTCTAATTCTGGAAGGTCCAGGCTAGGGCCCAAGAATCTGCATTTTATCAGGGGCCCCAGGCAATTCCTCTTCATACAGGTCCTCCCTGCAGTGGGCTGGTCTGTCCTGCTCATGAGCCAGGCCCTCGGCTTCTAAGGCACAAGGGAAGCTTCAATCAGAGCCAATTCTGGGGCCCAGTTTCCTGATGAAATGTGGGGAAGTTGGAAAAGGAGGAAGAAGACAGGAAGGGGAATAAGGAGTAGGGAGTGGGACTGTGAGCAATCTATTAATCAATCTCCTCCCTAGCCAGAAGCGATAATTGAGGCTCATACATCCTTCACGTGCTAACAGTCTGCAGCTGCAATACAAAGCTTTGATTACAAATGTCAAAAAGACAGGGCATGAAATTAACTTCCCCTTAGTCAGTGGGCACGGGGAGACACTGCCTTCAGTATGCAAACTCCCCACGACAACGTCGCCTCAAATTAGGGCCTGCGCTGCTGGGGTGGCATCTGGATCTTTGCCCAATGTGCTCTTTTACAAGTTAGGCCGGGCCTGCAAACAAGGGCCCTGAGGGTGTGAGAAAGGTCAGGCCAACAGAGAGGTGACAGGTGCAGGGTTAACTGGGAGGTGGCCAGAGCCAGCTGGGAGAGGGGGCCAGAGAAGGGCTCCTCAGCTCCCCTAAGGGGGCTGCCCACCAGAAAAGGGAGGTGAGGGAAATCATCCTGACAAGGAGTTAACTCACCCACAGAGCATCTGATGCAGAGAAATGTAAGGCCCACTCGCTAGCTGGGCCAATTCCTGCCCCACTAGTCCCTGGAGGGACAGGAGGACAGACTGAGAGCCCCAGTGGCTTTTCTGAGGTTGATCACACTGAGTTAGCAACCGAGCCAGGCCCAGGAGCCAAGTCCCCATAAGTCCTGCACTTTGTCTGCTCTAGCTTGGTCTGTGGCAGTCAAGGTACAAGGGGCGGCAGGAGGCTGGAGGTGGCAAAGCCCTGCTCAGGCTGCCTTCGGGAGAACCTTTAAGGAATAGGGCTTTGGGGCTGCTCACGCAGTTATTCACTGGGCAAACCCAGAGCACCTCCTCTGTGCCTGGCACAAAGTGCTCTGTTAGAGCTTCCAACCAGCCCACCCCATGCTGCCATCATCAGCTGAGGTCTTCGAGGTAATAACTCCAGGAGTCAGCACGCAGGCTTCCTGAGCGGGTGCAACTGCGGGTAGGAGGGGAAGACCTATTCTTGGCATGCCCCCAAGAAGAGGCTTGACCTCTAGCCTTGGGGTCCCTTCCTACCCTTCCCCAAGAATACCCAAGGTATTCCCAGGCAGGATGCCACGGACCTTGCCGCTGGGGATCCTGTCTCCCTCTTTCCCCTGGTCCTCATCCCACCACCCACCTGGCTCAGAGGGGACCTCTGGCACACAAGTGGTGGCTTCCACAAGGTTTGCCTTCCAAACGCCAGGGACGGTTCTTCTGTGTGCATGCCCAGGTGTGGCATGTGGTGTGAGCTACAGACACGACATGGCAGGCAGCCAAGGCTGTGTCCCGTGCTATGTGCGAAACACTGTGCATCCACCCACAAGCTCCCGCCCACACATTCCCACAAAGAACAGAGATTCCCTCTATCTCAGGAGGGGATGGTAACACAGGCCATCCTTCTGGCACTCCCAGCTGGCGGGGCGGGGGGGGGGGGGGGGCGAAACTGAGTTTTCAGTCTGTCCTTTGAGGTTGGTGGACAGGCTGGATCACAGGTGACTCCACCAGAGCAGAGGGGGAGCACAGAGAGGAGGGAGCTGGCCCCTGGTAGAGATCTGGCCCTGCAGGAAGCTGCCCCAGGCTCTTAGGCTCTTGGAAGGGGTAGGGGTGGGGGAACTGCAGGAAGCAGCCCAAAGGCACTGGAGAAGTAGGGAAGGGGTTACTCTTCAAGGCAGAGTGGCCAGTGACTGTCCCACAGCTCAGGCTGGGAATGAGGCCTGGGCCATTCCTCACAGATGGATGGACTGATGGCCAGAAGACCAGAGTATCTTCATACAAGTGTGGGGGGAGGGGGGTCTCTTTCACGCGGCCACGGTTGATCTCCACGGGGCAGTAAGCGGGTAGGTCAGAGTAAGGAAAGAGCTAAGTGTGCCTTGCCACCTGGGACAGAGTCGCCAAGCCAGCCAGGGGTGCTGAATGTTTTCCTTCTTGCCTTTTTGATCCCCCTATGATCTCCAGCTCTCTTCTGTGGCCTTCTAAAATAGCCATTAATTAAAACCTGGTAATTAACTTTCTGGTTCAAGTAATATTTTGCAAAGGAATTCCATTAAAGAGTCGATTTGCATATCCTCAGACATAGGGGCCTGGAAATAAGTGGGTGACTTGTGGAGAATGCGATAGGCCCCTTGGCACCCCAGGCGTGGGCTCTGCTGGCCCCTGAAGGCACAAGGGGATGAAGAAGGCAGCTGTCCTCATAGCCAGGTGTATGCCGAGCCCTGAGGTCCTCCCCAAGCAGGTGGGCAGTTTGTTCACAAAACTGGCCAGCTCAGTGGCCACACATCCAGACTGAAACTGCACACAGATGTGCACATGTGACAGCTCAAACACAGAACACACTATACACACAGTATGACCTGGTATATGCAAACACACACACACACACACAACAGTAGATGTGTACACATAAGAAAACAGACAACAATAATGATAGCAGTCAACACTTAGTGAGCACTTATTAGGTTGAACCATATGTCTATATTCGACCTACAAAAACAGCCACTTCATATGGTCCAACCCAATATGAAGTGCCAGGCACTGTTCCAAATGCTTTACATGTGATTAGTCATTTCAAACACACAGACGTGTGCAAGGACATTTGCATATAACGCACACACACCTTCATAAGGGCAGGTACATACTTGCAAGACATACAAAAACATGCATGCACACATGTACAAATGCTTACGAGCTTGTACAAAGAAAGGCTTCTCCAACCTTTGAAACCCCCAGCCTGGGGCTGATCGCATTCCCACTAGCTAATTTCCACCGTTCCTAAAAATATTGCCCAGCTCCGATCTCTGGAAGATACATGAGGGAGCCACAGATCTAAAAGGAGGGCGATAAAAATGAGAAAGCAAAAAATAAATTGGTTCTTCCCTACGTCCAGGTTGTGTTCTGTGCCTTTCCCCTCCCTCTCTGGAGATGAGGCTCAGAATCATGTGCTCACGTGCGGGGCCTTGGTCAGCCCTGCCCCGCAAAATGCCCATGGGGCTCCAAGTACAATGTTGCAGACAGGGTAGGACCTGCTCACCAGGCCTGGCTTCTGTGATGGTCCCACCTCCGTGCCTTTGACTGCATGCCTCAGTTTCCATGAATCTAACAACCCTTTCATTGCTTACCTACCTTGCAGGGCAGAAGACCTCTCAAAATGCTGTGTAAATGCCAGGCCTCCTTAGAATAATTATCGGATTAAGAATTAAATCTGATTCTCTTATGGAGGGGAAGGGAGGAGAAGGGAGAGGAGAGCTGGGTGAGCCTTCCTTGCAGGTAATTAATGAATTCCCTGCCATACCTCTTGGAAGGCAGGAGCCCATTTAACAAAGATCCACCTACATGGGCCTCTCAGAGCTGAGGGAGGCCGCACAGAGCAACTAAGAATCCTGCAAGGGGCTTGTCTAAGAACGTTCAGAAGGCAAAGGACAGAATTAGACAAGATTCAAAAGAAGAAGTACTACTGGCCATTAAACTCCAGAAAATAATACTCAATCCCTAACAAGCAATGAAATGCAAATAACAAAGAAATGCCATTGTTCTGCCTATTTGAATGACAAAGATAATTTTAATGACACCCAGTGTTTTTAAGGGTGTGAGGAAACAGGTGAGCACTCTCAAAAATCATTGGGGGGAGTATAAATTACTACAGGCTTTTTAGTGGGGGGCATTTTTATCAAAAACCTGAAATTGTTTATATTCTTTGACCTAGTAATTCAATTTCTAAGACTTTATCCTATGGAAATAGAGACGTGAACAAAGATAAATATTCGAGTATTTAATTACCAGCATCATTTTTAATAAAAAAACACTGGGCATAACCTAAACATTTAAATGATTAAAAACAAGTATGGCCCAAACATAGCTGGAACAATGGACTTTTAAAATACACATAGAAGTTTGTCATCATCCCATCCTGCCCCCCCACACCCCCTGATGTAGACAGGAACAAGGGTCACTCTGCCCTGCTAATTACTGTATTCAAGTTAATAATGATTCTCTGTACAACCCTTTTCACTTTTCCAGGGACAGCAACATCCAGTATCTCTCTTGAACCTCAGAAGAACATAGCATGATTGCCTGATATTAGTCCAACGTTGTAGATGAGAAAACAGAGGCTTATCAAAATGAAGTGACTTTTTCCCACCTATGGTAACTCTCACTTACTGAAAACCTACAACATACTAGTCTAGCCTCTTTCACGTGTTATTATGCATTTAATAACATTTTAGAAACATTTAAGAAATGTGCAAGACCTGGTGTTAGTTGCCTAGTAAATAGCACTGAATGGGACACTCTCTATTAAACACATACTGAATATATTAACATTAACGTTTCCAAAGACATTATCATCATGAGACCCATTTTGCAGATGTGCAAACTGAGGCTCAGAAAGCTTATGCGACTTGCCCCAAGAATGCCTGGCTTCAAAGCCACACACTTCCCATTATTCCCAGAGACTGTCTAAATTGCACAATCATCTCGACGTCACCCAGGGGAAGGCAGAGGACCAGACACTCCCTATCTATGGCAGGGGAGGGAGAGAGGCAAGAAAGGCCAAGTCCTTATGCCCAGCTCCTCCTGCACCTACTGTCAACAACTAGAGCAGGAAAACGGATCCCACCTTCTATTTTCTGTTTCCCGTTAAGCTTCCCCTCCGCTCCCCAGGGACTGCCTCACCCAAAGGGGCTGAACTGATTCCTGCCTACTCAGGGCCACTTGGGGGTTCTTGAAGGCCCCCACCCCACTTCCAAGTATCTCCCTCCCTAGCTTTACTCTGCCTGGAATCCCACCATTAGTAACTTTCAGGTGTGGGAACTCCAGGCAACACACATATTCCTGAGAAGGGGTCATCAATCTCTAACTCCGCACACAGCAGCCCTGCATGCCTGCACCTGGCTTGCCCACGTTTACAGGATCAGCTCTGCACCAGGCCAACTGGGAAGAATGCGAAGGGGGTATGGCCACTTCAGAATAACTACAGGGGTAAGGGAACAGGTTGAGACCCAGAGGGGGCATACTCTCAGCACCCGCGGAGGGCCAGAGTCACCCAGAAACAGCAGCACCGAGGCAGTATAATATTGCCGGCTGACCCTCCTAGCTACTCAGGACCATTAATAAATGAGTGACTTGGAAATCATCTTCTGGGAAGACAGAACCACCACATTCTAGATGGCTTTTACCAACATTAAGACAGCCTTGTAAATGAAGCAGCAACACTTCCAGCCTGCAAAACAAAAAATGCTTCTGCCAGCACACCTTTCACCTGGAAAACCCCTGAGCAGCATTCATTTCCCTTATCCAGGAGGCATGATTACCTGTCCTTGGTGCTTACTTCCAAAACCTCCAAAGAAGAAATGAGTGTCTAAGGGGGCCAGGGATTTTGGAGACCAGCTGGAAACCTCCCATAAGCCATTTCAGGAGAATAAGTACAAAGGCTCAAACCTGTCCTGTGGCCCTCGAGCCCCCCCGGAGCCCAGCTGTGCCCACCAAGCCCTGGCTGGCCTGACCCTGGCCTCACAACCAAGACATCGGCCCTCTCCCCCAACCAGCAGTGCTCAGCGGCCCCACACCTGGCTAGACTCCTTTCCCAGGGAGCCAAAAGATTCCAGCACAGAACCAACTGGTTTCCAGCCTCCAGATGAGAGAATTCCAGCTCAAAAAATAACCTCCACAACACAGCAGTTTGCAGACCACAGCAGACAGCATGCAACAAAGCCGCTTCAGCGGCCCTAAAGCAGACAGCGTTATCCAAAGTCTGAACCCAACTGGCCGCCCCAGAGTGCCCCACGCTCTTTACTGACAGGGAGAAGCCACGAGGACCAGGGCTCACACTTGCTACCCCAGAAGCTTCCGCCCTCCTTCCCATGCCTATCCCTTCACTGAGGCTGCACTTACCCCCTCCCTGGCCAGGAACATGGCAGCCCAGTGGGGGTCCCCTGGAACCAGGACCCAATCCCCTCCTCACTGCTAAGCCAAGCCAAAGGCAGCCCATTCTGTCCTCCCAGCCTTCAACAGTACAACCACACCACGCGGAGTAGAGGGAGGCTCCTCTCCACTCACCCAGGTTTGACCATGAGGGTTTGGGGAGGGGGGTTCCACCATGGTTGGTTTTACTCAGCCAAGTCCACACAGGACGACTCCAGGGACTGCCCCAGAGAAGTAGCTACCCAAGAGAAATATCTGCCCATCCATCCCCGAAGCAGCTGATAAATCTATTATTTCTAAGCCAAGCAGTAAAGCAGGAGATCCCAGTCTCCTGACAAAGCCGATTTCAGCTCCAAGGCTGGGTCCAGGGATTTCAAACTCAGTCTCTCTGCCTATCCGTGAGAAATCTGGGCTCCCTTCCTGTGCCAGAGAAGCCACCAAGCCAGATTTTGTTTATAGAAAATTAATAAGACAATTCCACACCACTGCCAGTGACATTCTGCTCCAACTGCTACTGTTAGCACTGTTTCTAGAAATGAGCTTATAGTTTCACTCCCGAACCCCAACCCTCCCCCCCAACCTCTGGCCCCTTAGGCATTGTAGCAAGGCTGACCTGACCTGAGACCAAGCTGGACAGGACCTGCTCGAGGTCATCTGGGCCATGCCCCGACCTCCAGCCAGGAGGCTGGGTTGCCAGCCAGCACTTGCCGGCTTCTTGGTGCAGGCTTCCCGCTGGAGGGAGGTAAACATGGCATGCATGCTGTCTGCTCCCGGGAGGGCAGACACACTCAGAGGCCGGACCGCCTGCTGTCTCTCCTGCTCCCCGGACAACCGACACATGCACACAAAACGGGGTACGTACACAAGCCCCCTCATGCGGGTGCAGAGGGTCCTGACCCCCGCCAAGGAAAGCGCAGAGAAAGGCATATTCCTGGGGGAGAAAGCCGGAGGCAGGGGCCGGGCGGAGGGAAGAAAGCAGCAAACCGGGTGGCCTGCCGCCCAGACAATAACAAAGATGGGAAGCGAGATTTTCAAAGACGCAGTGGCTGCACCCAGCGCTGAGCTCTGGCCTGGCTGCATGCTCCTGCCAGGGCACGCCTGGTCCCCCGGGGCACCACGGCCATCAGAGAAAGGCTGAGGGTCCTGCCTCAGGCTGGGCTTGGCAGCTGGGGCAGGAAACCAGCTGCAGGCAGCGGTAGGGATGCACTGGAGAGAGCAGCTCTGGGCTGATGGAAATTAAAGGTCTAGTAATTCTCCCCGGGGATGGGAGGGGTGCTCTCCAGGAAGATGCTAGGGGTCAGTTAAACAGCCACTCAACCTTGGGCAGGAGTTGGGCTATAACTTGTACTCCTCTGCCTGACGGAACCAACGGGGAGGAGAGAGACATTTTTATTCTACCTGTGCCTCCCCTACAGGGAGTGCCAACTTGCCAATCATACAGAGGGGCACAGCCCTATGGAGGCAGATGCCAGGGGCCTGAGATGTCGGGGCTGAATGCTGAAAAGGCTCCTTGGTGCCTGCCTGTTCTTTCACCTCCACTAGCTGAGCACGGACACGTTCTAACTGGCACCGGAATCTATCACGGTGCCTGTGCCCAAGTGGAAAGGTGCCGTGGCAGGTAGGGCTCAAGGAGGGGGACCCGGCCCAGAGACTGTATCCGCCCAGTGCCCCCGCACCCGGACAGGATGGCTTGCCCTTGCGAGCTGAAGCCTGCTCTGTTGCTGGTGACTGGGAGCAGGCTGAACCACCTCCTCCCTCTCCTCCTCTGCCCCACAAGCCACCTCCCCCTGGAATTTCCACACCTGCTCCTGGCTTGCCCAGGAAAAGGGAACAGGGAACAGGAGACACCCCTGGGAGTGGAGAGGTGAGGGAGGGAAGCAGCTGCCCAGGCTGGAGAAGATGAGGCCCTTCTTCCCTAGCCTCAGGCAATGCCCCTGAGCTCAGAGCCCCGGCACTGCCCCCTCTGCTCGCCCCAGCCCCCAGCGGAGCACGCGCCCTACTTAGAGCAGATGTGCCCCCTAAGCGGCCCAGCCCCCTGCTCCTCCCCTCCAGATGTTCACCCTTTTCCTCACCACTGGGTCTCGGCAAAACCCAGCCGAAAATGCCTTTTGTATCGGACACCCGGAGGCTCCAGAGGCAGGGGGATGGGTCCTGGGGGTGGAGGCGCCACTTCGGGCCCCAGCTCCGGGCACTGCACCGCCCGGGAAACAATGCCCACCTCGGCAGGCGAGGCGAGGCAGGACTTCTCGGCGAGGGCACTTCGCGCCCGGCCTCGCCCCGAGCCGCGGGCACCCCCTCCTCACCCCGCGGGAAGAGAGAAAGGTCCTCTCGCCGTGCCCCCCCCCCCGTCCGAGGCGGTCCCACAAGTTGCCGGAGGGCGGCGTGCGGTGCCCTCCGGCTTCCAGCGCGCCCCAGCCCCGGCTCTCGCTTTGTCCCCGCGCCCTCCGGGGCGCATCCCGGGGCGGGGGCGCGCGGAGGCCGGGCCGGGCGCTGGCGGCGGTGGGCTCACCTCTCATTGTCCGCGGCGGCGGCGGCGGCGGCGGTGGCGGCGGCGGCGCTCCGGAACCCCGGCAGGATGTGGCGGAAGCTGTGGTTGCGGTCCAGCTTGGGCTGGCTCTTGGTGCGCTTGATGGAGCCCTTGAGGCGGCGGCTGAGGAAGCCCTGCGCGCGGGGCGACAAGAGGGGGAAGGGAGGCGGGGTTAGCACGGCGGCGGCGGCGGCGGGCCCGGGACCCGCGCGGGACCCGCGCCCTGGCTCGGGCGGCCGCGCGGCCGAGGGCGGGCG
>NC_058415.1:80795036-80805022 GCF_002201575.2 Neomonachus schauinslandi | reverse complement strand
CCCCCTCACCTCTTCCCTGAACGAGGGCACGCCCCCACCCACCTAGAGGAATCCACTCCCGGCACCCGGTCCTGGCTTGACTCTGTGCGGTCCTCCACTCATGAGGTCGGTGTTCCCAGCCCCAGGTACAGGTGAGGGAAACTAAGGCTCTGAGAGAAGGCGTGTGATCTGTCCTCTGGGGCCAGCGCCTGGTAGTACCCTGGCCACCCGGCCCGCTAGGCTGGGTGCCATTCCTTCAGCAGGCGACCGTCACTGACCCTCAGGGTGAAGCCCCTTGCCTGGAACCTTGGTACTTCAGCAGGGACAACCACCTCAAGGACAGGGTCCCTAGCACCTAGCTCAGGCAGGGGGCGGAGGCTGAAGGGTTTGCTGAGTATCCCTATTGCCTGCTTCAAGATTTGCAGCCACATCTGCGAGAAGACTGGGCCTTCGCTTGACCTGCTGCCGCAGGACCCCATTATGACCCATGGTGGGCAGGGGTCCGTTCCTAGGACGAGTATGACAAACCTCAGCCAGGGCCCCCATTCAGGCCATTTCATTTGTCCATCTACCAGGCTGCACTCGCAGGACAGAGCTTAATCCACCCCCAACCCCAGGAGCTCCTGGTCCCATGGCAGAGACAGGGAAGAGAGTAGGCAGGTTGAACCAGTGCTCCCTTGTTAGGTGAGGGAAGATTTAGGGGCTCAAGGGGCCACAGGCTGGGGTGTCCAGGACTTGCAACTACAGAAGGCTATAAGAGGGAGAGGAAAACTCATGGGAGGTGAGAATTCCCTGAGGGAGGAATTTGCGAGGGGTTCTGGGGTCTCACCCCCCACCCCAGACTCAATTCCAGGTGGTATAAGGACAGAAGCGAAGGGGATAGTAACTCATTTTGAAGTGACTGTTGTACACGATCTGATCACCACCTTTCATCCATCATACAATAAAGAATCCAGAGGTGGACACTTGCTATAGGCCATGCCCTGTGCTGATCTGTCCATCTCTATGGCCCCAGCACCCTAGTCATGATGAGGTGAACCATTAGCTGTACACATCATCTCATGTCATCCACACAAGAAAATGACAGAGAAACATTACCCCTTTCAGCAAATGAAGACACCTCACTCAGAGAGATAAGATGACTTACCCAAGGACACACAGTTTCCAGGCCTGCCTAATGCCAGACCTTTTACCACAGGATGCCCCTCCTCTGCCCACCCTCTGCAGGCTTTCCCTTTTCCTATCTTCCCCCCTTACTCTTTCCTCTCCCTTGGTCTCTCTGATCCAAAACTCTGCACATCCTCTAGGACCTACACCTAGAGGACGAAACACTACTTTGTCCAGGCCTTCCCAGGCAGCGGGGTCCAAATGCCTCTCACTTGGCAGCTCGGTGTCACCCAAGCTACTCTAATCAGCTGTAGTTCAGCAAATACCTCTTCGGTGTTAGGGGCCATAAGAGGGACCCTCCTCCAGAGAGCAATCCCTAATGGAGAGGGACCACAAATGGTGGCAGGCCAAGGAACAGTAGGCTCTCTGGGAGACTCGGCATGAAGGCCGGAATCTGCACTTGTGTGTAGGCTCTGGGTGCCCCAACCTTGGTCTCGTGCCCGTTCGGCAGGGAGGGGAGATGCACCTGGTGAACTTGGACGGGTTCATCTCTCACAGGTGTTGTCAAGCAAGTTCCCCAGTGGGCTTGTACTTTGTCTTGGTTTTTATTTTCTATACCGAGGAAAATTTCACGATTTTTACATTCTTGTGGTACAAAGAACCACGAGGCATTTTTCACAATTTCTGTAGTCATTATGTAGCTATACTGACAGCTCTATCCTATTTCTGAGTTCTTTTTTTTTAAAAAGCGTTCTTCCTTCTAGGAGGTTGAGTGGGACCGTGCCACTTCCTCTTCCCCGCCCCTCCCCCTAGGGCTAGACTTCAGGCTCCTCTGACAAGCTGCCCTCTCCCTGAAGCTTACCATCCCTCACCAAACCAACAATGACCTTGGGGTCTCAGACTCTCTGTAACATTCATTCATTCATTCATTCACATTTATCGAGAGCCTACTATGTGCTAGACACAGTAACCAAGACAGCCAGCCGTTAACACTATGAGGGGAGCAGAGTGCAGATTAATTAGAGGAGAGGTGGCTCAGATTCTTCAGGGGAATGGGGAAGGTCCCTGTTAACCCCCCCATCACACCCTGAAGGACTTTGTGTCCGCCAGAGGACCCAGCTCAGGGCTCTGCATATAGCGGGCTTAGCAAATGCTCATCCTCCCAGAAAGCCACAGTTGGAGGGGGACTCAGATCCAGAAGTCTGGATATAAGGGTGAATGAGACCCGGAGAGGGAAAGGGACTTTCCCAAAATCACATAGCAAGGTTAATCAAAGACCCCAGACTCCAGTTGCCTACTCTGCCCAGGCTCACAGCTTGCTTACTGACCTCTTTCATGGGGTGGAGGGCCGAGGTCGGCTTTTCACCCAGCCCTGGCCTGGCTGAAGGGAGAGGGGCCTTTTCTCCTTTCCCTTCATAAGCAGGTCCAGGGACATGATTTCTGGAGGCGGCTACAGCTCCAAACTCAAGAAGCATCTTCAAGTCAGAAAATCTTATTCTAAACCCGAGTCAACCTTAGTGAGAGGCAGTGGGCAAATCATGTCCCTTCTTTCAGGAAAGCAGGGTCCTTGAGGCCCACTTTCTAGGACTGCTGTGGAGTGGAGCTGGTTCTGAGCCCTGGTTTGCCTGTCCCCTGCTCCCTGTTCTCAGCCACTGGCCCGCTCCAAGCCTCAGTGTCCCTATCTGTAAAATAGACTAGTGATGGTACCTACTTTATAGGGTTGTGGGAAGGATCAAATGAGGCAAGCTATCACCAGCAAAATAGTAAGGATTCAGCCACTACACTCCATAGTTACAGCTTTATAATTATGACTACTGATGTTGGCGGGAGAGCAACCACCGATTTTTGCCCTGAGAAGGGACATGACCACCACGGGCGGGAGTCTGTCTGGGCTCTCCCAGGAGCCTGAAGGCTGTCTCGCAGCAGGGACAGGCTGGTGTCATGCCTAGTGGATGAATGAACACGCTTGCAAAATGATCCCGGAGCCATGGAATGTCACCCCGTTTGGTAGTTTCGAACGCTTTTAAACAAGCACTTTTTTCTAAAGCAACCTCACAGAGACTCCCAATGTACAAAGTGTGCGAGCTGGGGGCAGCCAGGGCTGCTCAGGGGGAGGCCTCAGCTTTCATTCACTAGAGCAGGGACTGAAAGCTCAGCAAGCAGCCACTGAAAGCTCAGCGAGCAGCCAGTGCACTCCGTGAGGACAGAGCCCGCCAGATGGGGTGTGCGGCCTCTACGGTCCCCTGTGCCCAAGGCTGCTGCCTGCGGGACTGGGTGGGGACAGCTGTGTCGCCTCTGCCCCTCTCTGTGACAGCCGGCTGCCCATTCCAGCTGATCCACACGGCTCCCCTGGGCTTCCATCCATGCCACCAACCAAAGTGCAGGGCAGTCCCCAGTGGAGGACAGAGAGGCCTGTGGGTCTCTGGAGGGAAGGACCCAAGTTCTTGGCAGCTCCCTTACCCCTTTCCAGCCACTATGCCACCATCCTGACATCTGGCCCTAACCCTGCTCACCCCTTCCCCAGGATGTTCTGAGAAACTTTCTCAAGGGCCTTAGAGAATTCCAGAACATGATTTGTTCATTCACCCATTTCAGTCAATTCCAAGTGATGCCAATGAGGAGAGATGACCAGTTGTGGAGCCCCTGCTCTATGGGGTCACTGCCCATGGCACTCACCGGGCTCCTCCCAAGCCCTAGGAGGGAGGCCCAGGAGGGTCCAATGCCTGTTATTGGGAATGCAGGGAGGATGTGTGCTGCAGAATACAGAATGTTTGGGGTTTTCAGAGGCTCAGAGAAGTTAAGCCACTTGCTGAAAGTGGCAGAGCTCTTAGGTGGCCAAGCTGGGGGGTTCTAGCCCCTGGGGGGGGCAGGGTGGGGGCCCTCTCCCTATGTGCCCGCATATAGGCCCCAAAGGCCAGACTGGGCACCGAGAGCTCAGCCCCAACCTCCCGGGACCACAGGCCAGACCAGAGGAGAGAAGGGGAGTGCCCTCTCTCCCTGACCACAGGTCAGGGCCTGGCCGCTCCGGGCGGGGACACCTTGCCCAGGCCCAGCCTCCCACATGCCTCATGCACGAGTCACCTAGGCAGCACCTAGGGGACGACAGGTTTGCATTCCAGCGCCACTACTTGGGCACCCAGAGGCGGCATGTCACCACTGGTCTCGGAGCCATGTTCAAACCTGAGTGTGAAGCATGGGACACTGTGCCTGGCACATAGTAGGCGCTCTGTCCCCAAGGGTGACTCCCTTCCCCCAACTCCATCATCTGTTTGGTGCTGCATCCGCCATCCTGTCTCCATCGCCTTCTCCCCTTCCAACACCCAGACCAGTGAGCAGGCCTGACCTGCCTTTGACTCCCACTGAGGCCTTGCTCAGAATGGAGGCAGAACCCAGTGGGCTCTCCCCTGGCCCAGGCCCCGCTCCTCCTCCAGCGGCCGTCTCTAAGGCCTGCACCCAAACAGCCTTCAAGGAAGGAAGCTGTTTTAACAGGTGCGTCTCTCAGGACCTTTCTGCAGCTTTGCACGAATGCCAAAATCACACCCAAAAACACAAGAAAGGGAGGGGAAGATCCCATCTAGATGGTTCCACCTCCCTCAGCCCCAGGAGAGGAGACTGGCTGGGCACACTGGCTGGCAGGCAGTCCCGACAGCTCAGCAGGCTCAGGCTCCGGCTCCGGGAAGAGGTCCTGCTTCCAGAGTCACAGGGAGAGCTGAGAGGGCCCAGATCAGGCAGCCAGGCCAGAGCCCACATGGTACAGACAATGCACCCGAGGCCCAGGGGGGCAGGGCGCTTGCCCAGAGTCACTGAATGAAGCAGTGGCAGAAGCACGGCAGAACCTAGGTGCCCTGTCTCCTCACCCAGTGCTCTCTGCAGCACCCCAGCCTTCAAGAACCTCTCAGGCTCCCCACATTTCCTCTTTCCAGGCCTCGGTCTTCCCTTCTGTATCATGAGGGCTGGGTTGGGTGATCACCAAGCTCCATTCCAGCACTGATACCTGGTGATTCTAAAGAGCTGAAGCTATGGGGCGCCTGGGTGGCTCAGTCGGTTAAGCGTCTGCCTTCAGCTCAGGTCATGATCCCAGGGTCCTAAAATGCAGCCCCACATCAGGCTCCCTCCCTGCTCAGTGGGGAGGCTGCTTCTCCCTCTCTCCCGCCCCTGCTCATGTTCTCTCTCTCTCTTTTTCAAATAAATAAATAAAATAAAATAATAATTAATTAATCAAAAAGCTGAAGCTAGAGCAGCTGCCTTCCACAGCTGGGCTCTCCCAGGCCTTGCACTAACAGTACCAGCAACTTCTCTGGCTTTGCCCAAGTCCTTCAGATGCACAGTTCCTCCTGCCCTCCCTTCCCTGTTCCTGGGGCTCTGCCCTCAGCAAGCTGCCGGGCTTCTCTGGCCTCCTGCCCTGGGAGGTATGGACCCCTCAAAGAGGGTCCCAGCTGGAGAATGACTCACTAATGGTGGAAGGTCAGACATCATGACAGGGGAGAGAGGGGAGGCATTTTAAGCCAGGATTAGGTCGGTGCCTTCCTGGTAGCCACCTGTTTGAAGGCCACTCTATGCCCACATAACCCTCCGCAATTGCCTGCTCTTTTGAACGTAAGACCTCCACACTCCAGCATACCGGGAGAAGGCAGCCAGACTACTTGGGTCACACAAAAAAGAACCAATTCACGAGCCATGAGAACCAGCAGGGGGCCGGACCTTGGCACACAAGGGTCACTTTTGCATTAAACACTCATTGGTTGCACACAGCCAGAAACGCAAACAAATTCAAGGACATGCATGCATACAAAGACACAGAAGGGGGGTGTGTGCCCACAAAGAAATGCATGGGTAAACATACAAGTCTCCGCACCACCACCACACACAGATACACACACATAAACATACGAGCACACTGACTAGCACACGTACAGATACACACATACAGGCGTGAAACATGCAAATGAAGATAACGCTGAAAAAAGCTCACAAATACACATACATGCTCAGCTGTCACCAGGTACACACAGAATGACACACAGGCCAAACACCAGCCCGTGTGTGTTCACGTTCACAACCACAGCAGGAAGGGAAAGTGGCCCAGAGAGCCCCGTTCAAAGAGCTAGGAGCCCAAATCTCGGATCCAAGGGAAGAAAATGCTGTTGCTACCATAGTTCCCCTGATCTGTGTGCAGGACCTTACTTTGTACCAGAATCTCAGGACATCCTATTTGCTTCTCTCACACCCTGAAAATTGGCCTTCCCAGCTCCCTGAACATGTGGTTTTTTGGGAGTCTTGCAGCCTGGCAATTGTTCTTCAGGGCCCCACCCCTATCCAGAGCTAGAGACCCCTGCCCCAAACATTTCTCCTTCTGCCATCATCATACCTAAAACTCTACCTAGGTCCCAGGATTACCTCAATCTCTAGGAATGCGCAGGTAAAATGCAAATACTTTTCATCCCCCCTCCCCCAAGACGCATGGTAGAAAAGGGTTCCACCACTTAGTGGCTATGGGCCCAAGGCCGGTGACCTAACCATCCGAGTCTGTTTCAATTTCTAGTAGGAGGAAGACAACAGCAGCCACCTCAAGGTTGTTGTAACAAGTCAATGAGATCATGCATGTAAAGAACTTAGCCCATTTCCCGGCACGCGGTAAACGTTAGCTACTATCATCATCACGGTCATTGTCGTGGTTTTTATTGCTTGGACTTTGACCACCAGGGGCCAGCCCTGCCCTTAGCCAGAAGGAAACAGAGGGCAGGAGTTTACCAAAACAAACTGTGTAACCCAAATCCCCTTTGATGGGGAAGACAGCTGGTCAAGGCTCATTCAGGGTGTATTCCTTGAGCCTTCCCATGTACTGAGTCCTGGAAGGGACTTTCTGCCCTCAAGGATCCCATAGTCCAGCTGGAGAGGTGGTGCTGGCCCTTCCTAGACACTCCCAGGAGTCTCTTTGCTGCTTTGCTATCTCCAGTCTTGCCTCCCTTTCCTTGTCCACTCTCCACGGGCATCCAGAGGGGTCCTTGATAAAGCAGATCAGATCCTGCCCTGACCAGCTCCACACCCTTCCACAGCTCCTGGGGCTTGGGGATAGATGCCTAGATCCTTGGTAAGGCTCCTAAGGCCTCTCATGATCCATCCCCTGGGCTCCAACCCCCTTGTCTTCAGTGGGACTTTCAGAATTACCAGCCCATCCTGCCACAGGGCCTTGGCACAGGCTGTTCCCACAGCCTGGAAAAGAGGCCTCCTTTGCCCAGGGGATCCTGCACACCCTTCAGTCTCTCCTCATAGTCTCCCCTCAGGGGCCTACCAGATGCCCTGGGATTAGGCCAGGTCACTCTGCAGACTTATCACAGTTGTAATTATACATGTGTTTATTTCATGCCTCCCTCCCTCACAGGATTGTGGGGGCCATAGTGGCCTGGGTTCCCAGTGCAGGACGCCTGGCAGGTATTCCTAAATACTTCCTGAATTAATTAACAAATATTTATGATACGAAAGAAAAAGGAGAAAGTTGAGAATATGCTCTGGGAGGTTTTTTAAGGGATTCCACTTGTCAATCTGGGTGGGCTTGCTGGAGGAGGCAGATTTTGAGAGTCTAACAGAAACATTGAAAGTGAGGCAGTGGGGGATCTTGCTAAGATTATCTGGGGTAGGGAAGCCACATCTGAGAATTCCAGGCAGAATCACAGCACAGGCAATGGTGCAGAGGTAGGAAAGCCATAAGTCTGGCTGCCTCGGACGCCCATGGAGTGATCACAGGTCCCTCTGACCTCCAGTTACACACCACCACCTGAGCCCAGGCTGATAACATGGGGCATAACCACCCCCCCCAACACACACACACAGTGCAGAGGACACCCAGGTCAAGAGGTCCCCTAAGGAAGTCTAAGAGGAAGGAGGAAGGGGGCATCCAGTTGAGAAGAGGGTAAGCATGTGCAGGTAGGAGGAGGGAATGAGGACAAGAGAGGACCTCCTGACACGTAACAGTGCCCAGGACTGAGTGGCATCAGTGAAGAGAAATCAGACACACATTTCTGAGGTCTCAGGAAGGGATGTGATAACCCAGAGCAGCCTGGGAGTGACTCACTGCCCCATAAATCCTCTAGCTAGCCGACACTTGCCTTAGCATAATCAGCCTGTCCCAGAGGTCTGGACAGCTACACACACACTTCATCAGCTCTTTAAGCCCTTGGCCAGCTCTGACCTCGGGGTGGGGAGTCCAGCACCAAGGACCACCTGACTGCAGGGAGGCTGACTCCATCAGGGAGCCTCACCCCTGCAGCAGGATCTCCACTGTCTCCCTCTGCCTCCCTCCAGGCCCTGCCTGAGGTCCCAGCACCAGGCCAGTCTTCCTAGGGTGACTCACTGATGTCGGCGCTTAGGCCCTGGGTCCTATGTTCCGTACGCTCGCTCTGCATGAGTGAACACTCTCAGCAGAGGCCGCCTGGCAGAGTGGCGAGAAAACCATGTTCAGAGTCAAGAAATGTGAGTCCAAAACCCAGCTCTGCTATTAATAATAATGAGGACTGTTCCAGTATGCTAATAAGAGTAAACCAGATGTACTTACTCAGCCCTCTCTAAGCTTCAGGCGCTGTGTTAGAGATTTACAGGACTTACCTCATTTAATTCTCACAATCTGACGTGCAGATGAGAGAATGGAGGCTCAGAGAGGTCAAGCAACTTTCACAGGGTCACACAGCTAGGAAGTGGCAGAGCTGGGGTCAATCCAGATAGTCTGTGCCAGAGCCTAAGCTCTTCCATAATCCCATTACCACATTGTAAGGCTCTAAGCAGGCATCTTAGCCTCTCTGTGACTCACTTTCCCCATCTGTACAACGAGGGGATTGGTCTAGTTGAGGTCTAAATCCTTCCCAGTGTGGGCATGCTATCTTTCCCCTCCCTGGTGACCCATGTGCAGGTGACAACAAATGGGAGGGATCTTCTGGACAGCACAGCCTTCGGGAAGGAAGGGTGTTACTGGTGGGGACTCCAGCTCTGTGCTGGAAAGTGAGATCCTCCCCGCCCAGCCCCCAAGCACCCAGCTGGCCTGGAGTAGCCCCTGAGCAGCAAGGCAGGGAAGAGGTGCTATCCTGTTTCTCCCTGCACCAAGAGCCACCAAGGAGCACCAGGACCCCAGGGTGCCCCAGCCCCAGGGACAAGTAAACGTTATAGTGGGAGGGAGAGGTGAGAGGCGGGTGGCAGCCCCATAAATCCACCTGAGTGAGCAACGCTTTCTAAAGCCCTTTTCATACAGGATACAAAACGCACCGTTTTGGGAGAGGATTTTATAGGCTATTTCTCCTCCTGGGTGATTTACCATCTGCAGGCCTGGCTCACCTGGGAGTCCTGCCCCTGAGGGATCATGGGAACCCATGGGGTGGAGTCAAGGTCAATTTTACAACAAGGGCCGGTGTCCTTGCCAGGGCTCTGTGGTGGTCTGGGTGACTTGTCCTGAGCTCTCTTCCCAAGACGGTTGGCCACTTGGCCCCAGAGACACCAAGTGGGGCTCTCAGAAGCCAGAAGATCTCTGCTCCCCTCCCCTCCCCACCCAGCACTCACTCATGGAATTCATTCTCTGCCTCTGTCTCTCTCATCCACCTTCACTGCACAAGCCCATCCAGGTGCCCACCATAAATGAGGCCCCGTCTCAATGCCCAGGGTTCAGATAAATCAGAAACAGTCGCTGCCCTTGAGAAAGTCACCGTCTGGTAGATGGTTAAATCACAGTCTGTGGCCTAGGGGAGGGGATGCCTGCTGGAGTGAGGGGAGCGCGGAGGAGGGAAGGAGCTCTCAAGGCAGGGAAATGGGGAGGATAGGACCAGCCTGTAGGAAGGAGGGCCCTGAGGCTGGGACAGGCCTGGGGGCACCTGCGGCAGGGGCTGGATAACCCTCCCCCCCGCCCCGCCCCCCCGCCC
>NC_058415.1:80747266-80794936 GCF_002201575.2 Neomonachus schauinslandi | reverse complement strand
AGAGCTGGGGGACCCAGGAAAGAGGACCCTAATGTGGGATGCTGGAGCAGGGCAGAGTAACAATCATGGCTTGTTTTAGGCATTCTTTAAGCAACTCCACAGGAAAAGTAACTCATCCCAATGCAGGGCCTTGTATCAGAAACAGATGTCATGCTGCCACCTCCAAAGAGGGCCTCCTGGCTTTGGAAACAATTCCCACCCGAAGACTCAGAGATAATTATGTCTATAATCCAACCCAAATGCCACTTGATGTGACAGAGGCAATTGCTTCATTTTCCTACCATGAGGGGGTGGGGAAGTGAAGGCATCTGAGCCCTGCCCCCCACATCCAGTCTCCTGCCCCCCCACCCAGAAGAGAGCCTGCAGGGGCCACGGTATGGGGTGGGACGAGGGGAGCAGTTCCCTTCCAAGCCAGGAGTGTCTGCCCTGCACAAACACCTCTTGACCCTTGGGGGCCACGCGGGCTGGAGGCAGGGCCAAGACCAGATGAGGCAGGGAGATGGGGAGGCCCAGGTTCCAATGCCAGCTCTATCCCCAGTTGGCTCTGTGACCTGGGACAATGCACCTCCCCTCTCTGGGCCTCAGTGTTCTCTTCTACAAAATGGAGAGAATAGCAGCATGGTGGGCAGAGCCCGGGCTGGTGCTGTGGGCCAGGCTCTGCAAGAATTTCAACACTGTACAAATGGCCAGGGGCTGGCAGAGCCGGGATGTGAACCCATGTCAGTGGGACTTGCAGCCCAGGCTCTGACCACCAGCCCATCTCTACCAGAAGACCAGCCTTGCTCTCTTCCAAATTCCTGGCGAGGATGGAACAAGACACCTGCAAACCGTCAGAGAATGGCCATGATGGAGTGTCTACTGGTCAGCCCGGCGGCCCTCGGGGTGGCCGGCCTCAGCCTGCGCCTCTCCTCCTGCTGGAAAGCTGCGTTGGCCCCAGGCCTTGCCCCACTCCAATGTCCCTAATTAGGGTCCTCTTTCCTGGGTCCCCCAGCTCTCTGGCCCACCTGGGTCCAGTCAACTCAGCCACCAGTGGCAGGCCCAGCTGTCCATAGGCGCTCCTTGATTTGAGTTCTCCCCTCCACCCAGTGGTGAGCTTTGCGGCTAGTAGTTTAGCTCAGCTGGGGCCCTGTGGCCCTGGGGGGCGCACAAACCCCTGGGACTTCCAACTCTCCTCTGGGAGTGGCTGTCCAGGCGGCTACTCGCTGCCCTCTGCTGCCCCCAGCTGGTGGGAGACAGCCCTGTGCAGACACCTGCAGCTCCCTCCATCTGTACTCACCACCTGGGAACTTGGTCTCTCGCCCCTTAGGAATCACTTTACCCACCTCCACCTCCTGGTGCCAGAGCTGAGCCCTAGAAGCTCTGTCAAAGGCAATGTCGCATTGGGGCAGCAGATGATGGGTGAAGAGGGAGGTGTCTGTCTGATTACCTGAGGCTTTGGGGGAAGGTGTCGGGTAGGAGTGAGCCCCACCCACCAGAATGGGGGACAGGGTGTGAACATTGGCTGAATGCTTCCCCTGTGCCAGGCACTGGGCCCTCACAGCCACTCCGTGAGTAAGGGGCTCCTGGGCTCATTTACAGATGGGGAAAGAGAGGCTCAGAGTCAGGCAATGATAGCATCCATTTATTAATGGGGCCAGCAGCCTCTGAGCCCTACCAAATACCACAGCCCGTCCACAGTCCCAGGCCTGACCTCAGGTTCAGGAGGTTCCAAAGAGCCCCCTGTCCCACCCACATCCCTGACCCAAAGAGCATCCTGGTCCACCCTGGCTGCCCTGGTCAGCTCCTGCACCTGGGTTGTCTGTGACAATGTCCCCATCTCTTGCATTCCCACTGCAGGAAAGGAGCCTCTCCCTGCAGAAGGTGAGCACACACACCAAAATGATAGTAATTTTCCTTTTGGGTTTGAACAGTTTAATAACAATTAGGCTCCATGAATGGCAGGGGCGGAGGAAGGCTCTCTCCACCACCCCCTCTTCGGGGGAACATTGTCAGACACCGGGCTGGGAGACTCCAGCTCACAGGGCTCGACTGAGCCAGGTATTGTGAGGAGGGGGTTGGGGCGCCCATCTGTGGGACCCCGATCCAGGGTCCAGCTCCACTGCCTTGTCACAGTCAACCATGGCTGCATGGCTTGACCTCCCCATGTCGGCTTGGGGGCCACAGACCTAGACGTGTCCCACGTGAATGCACATCCGAGGTGGGCCAAGGGCAGCCCGGAGCGGGGGAATGTGCCCCGACAGGAATTCCAGGCAAGCCTCCCCTCTCTGGGCCTTCGCTGTACCACGTGTGCAGCGACAGAATTGGCTCATCTGATCTGTGAGCCTGACCAGTTTTTCTGTCCACCACCCCAGTGCCTAACTGGAGCGGCCCGAGCTGAGAAGGGGCACTAGTGCGACAGGCAGCCCAGGAGGGGGCAGCGTGCTGACGAGTGGGCAGGAGCCACGGATGCCCTTTCCCTTCAGCCTCTCCTCCCAGGAAACCAGATGGAGGCGGGGAGAAGGTCTCGACTGCAGGGAAGAGAGAGGGCCGGCACGAGCCAAGCGCAAGGAGCCCTGAATCGGGGGAACGGAGAGACCTGGGCTCAATCCCAGGCGCTGTCCCAGACGTGCTGTGTGACGTGGGGAAAGGACCCTACCCTCTCTGAGCTTCAGTCCTTCCTGTGTCCAGGGAAGGCTTCATGATCATTTCCAACAGCCCTCAAGGGTGGTGTGGAGGGCGACCCTCACAGGCCTGCATATAGGCAGGACAGGTAGACAGCTGAAATCTGGGGAAGGTGCAGAGAGAGAAGCTGCAGGAGCGGGAAGAGGGGCAAGTAGCTGGGAAATCCTGAAGTCCACATCCCAGAGATCTGCTGGCTCCACTCTCACCCAGCATCTCCGGCGGCTCCTGGGTCCCACAGGGGAAAATCCAGAGCCTTCACCCACTCACTTTCCTCTGCAGCCACCCCCCACTTCATGCCTCCAACTCACCCAACACTCTAACCCCATGGGGCCATTGGCTTGTTCCGATTGGCTTCTGTCGCCCCCAACTGGAATACTCTTTTCCCTTTGTTCCCGACAAACTCCTACACATCCCTCAAAACTCAGCCCCTCTGAGCCTCCTCTAGGAATTCTTCCCTGCCCTTCCTAGCCAACGGGGACTGCCCCTTGTTCTGGGTGCCCACCGCACCCCAGCCACGCCTCCAGCACAGCTCCAGGACCAGCGAGGGTGCGCACAAATAAGCATCCAGTAAAAGCGGGTAACTGAAAGGAACTAAGACCCCCTTCTAGAAGCATCGGTAATCAACCCGGTACTGAGTTTATCTGCAGCTTCCGCCAACCCCCTGGGCCTTCCCCTCCCTGACACTTCTCCTTCTCCATCTTGCAAAAAATAGCCCTGAGACCTAATTTCAGCTAAACCTTCAAACACGATTCTCCACTTTCAACTTCCCGAGGAGGAATCAATTGGCTGTCAAGTTTCCCAGAGCCTCTGCCACCTCCCACACCCCAGGCCTGCCAGCTCTCCTCAAGGTCGATGGGAGGGGGTGGGGGCAGAGGAGGGAGAGGGGAAGGACCCAGCCTACACCAGGGGCGGTTGGGTCTGGGGAAGGTGGTAGGCTGAGGGGACCTATGGGGAGGGCAGGAAGAGTCATCACTGCCTTCCCCCCAAATCAAACCATGAATTCCCAACATGGAGTGGCAGGTGACAGGGGGCAGCATGCTGCTGTGCTAAGGGTTCCTTGGCTTTGGGAAGGGAGGTGGGCCCATGCAGCGCCTCTGGACCCAGCCTGACAGTCTGTGCAGACACGGGGCCCCTAGCTTGCTGCCTGCCTGCCCTCTCTGTCCCTCTCTCCCTTCCAGGATTCCCTATTGATACAGAGAAGACAGATCTGGGTTTGAGTCTTGGCCTCATCATCTCTTTAAAGCCTGACAGCCGAAGGCCAGAGATGGGCAGGAGGTCCTTCTGGTCACCTGCTTCCAGTTTCCTTCCCCATCCTACCCTCATCCGGGGTCCTCCACAACTCTCAGGGCACACACCAGCCTGCTAGCACCGTGTGGTCCTAGTGGCCCACTCCCAGCTGGATGGTGAGCTTGCACAAGTCCAGCCCCTCCCAGGCTGTAGTCTTCATGGAGGAGGTAAAGAGGTAAGTCCTAGACAATACAACATGTTGCTTCTTCACTAAACTACACGGTTGCAAAGGGGCACTTCCGTAAGAGGTGGTGACATCCTGTCACCCGAGTTTCAGGTGGCAGCGAAGACACCAGTTATTCAAGTATATCCTGTGCTGTCTCCCCTGTCTCCCCCAGGCAAAACCATGTTCCCTGAGTTCCCTCGGGGGGATGCACAGAAGAGTAGTCAGCCACGTGCGTGAGGATGTGGCTTATGCGAGTGCATGTGAGCAAGCGTAAGCGGGGGCGGGGGAGAGGGTGTGCTTTTTGTCCTTCACAGGGTCTGGGTGCAAGTGTGTCCCCAACACCCAAGACCCACCCTCCCCCAAACACCCTGTCCTCTGCTCTCCACCCTGACCCTCCCTAGATCTGCACTGTTCTAAAGCCAAAAAGGGAAACACAATTCCAAGGACAGCGGCGGATTTTCTGTATCAAGTGTCTACCCTGGGTCAGACCTGGGCCTATATGCGCCAGGACTCCCGAAGATCCACTATAGTCCTTCAAGGAAGGGTGGACATTTCCTACTTTACTGATAAGGACACAAAGCTCACTGAGTGACTAATGAGGTCACACAGGTCATGGAAGAGCCAGGATTTGAACCCCGATCCCTACCTCTGAGCTCTCCAGCACTTCCGAACTCTGAGCACCAGCCCAGGATACAGACTCACACCCCTTGGGGCGCCTGGGTGGCTCAGTCAGTTAAGCGTCCGACTCTTGATTTTGGCTCAGGTCATGATCTCAGGGTCGTGGGACTGAGCCCCACGTCAGGCTCTGCACTCAGAGCGTGGAGTCTGCCTGAAATTCTCTCCCCCCCCCCCCCCCCCCCCCCGCTCACGTGCATGCTCTCTCTAAATAAATAAATAAATCTTAAAAAAAAGAAAAGAAAAGAAACTCGCATCCCTTTCCTTAACCACTGCACACAGAAAAGGACCAAAGTGCCCGGAGAAGGACACAATGCGCGAGTGTCTAACAGTCCTGGCATCCAGGCCTGGCTCCATCACTCCAGAGCTGTGTGACACCGGGCAAATGACTTCATGACCTCACGTCCCTCAGCCTCAGTTCCTTCATCTGTACAATGGAGCAACTCGTCATACCTCCCCTCGGGGTCACTGTGAGAAGTGGGGAAAATGACAAGGGAACACGCCTTCCAGCCTGCAGAGCCCGGCCATGCAGTGGGGGCCCCTGAGTCCCGGCGCCTGAGGGCCCAGAAGGCTGGGGCTGGCTCTGCCCCACGCATGGTTTCCGCACCAGGACGCGGGAAGGGAAGACGCCAAGCCTAGCCGGCAAGTGACAGCCACATCAAGGTGTGCTGATACGTTTAACGAGCAGCAAAAGAAGGGGGAACAGGGAAAAAACCACACTGAGAGGCTCCGGGAGGGCGAGGGGGGGCAACAGCTCTCCTCCTCACAGCCAGGAGCGCACGCTCACACTCTGACGTCAGACAGGCTGGGTCTCAATCTTGGCTCCACCATTTATTGGCCCTTGGAGCTTGGCTGAGTGACTTCCCCTCTCTGAGCCTCCATTTTCTTGACTGTGAAATGGGGTGATCAAAGTCAGCTTCAGGGCTGTCTTGAGGATTAAAAAAGATCACCAATGTGAGACCGGAAGCACAGGCAGGTGGCTACCTTATTATGAGTCATTGTTCCCTAAGGCCCCTGAAGGCTCAGCCCCAGTGGCAGGTCTCGGCCTCAGCTGCAGTTGACTGGAGTCGGGGTCACCCAGGGGTCAGCGCCCTGGCCCTCCCCGCAGGCTGGAGACCCTCTCCCAGGGGCCCCCGCCACACCCAGGGGAGGGACCCTGAACCCACTCTCAGCCTGGGCTTCCCTTTCCTCCTCGCTGCCCAAGGCTGATTCAGAGCCTGAAGCTCCCAACCACCACTTGGGGGCGCCTGTTAAAATGCAGATATCCAGGTTCTGCCCCTGGCCCCCTGCTCTGAGATCTTGAGGGGGCCTAAGAATGTCTTTTGCAAGCATTTTTATGACACACAGACAGGTGAGAGAATCAGTTGCCCTGGGGAAAGACCGATCCCTTAGCCTGGCACCTGAGGCTCCCCCTGACCCAGACTCAGCCCAGCTTCCCAGCTTCACCCCCTACCCTGTCCTCCATACCCCTCAACTCCAGTCCCACCGAGCATTTTGCTGTTCCACAAACACACCAATTTCTCGCGTGCCTCTGTGCCTTTGCAGCTGTTCTTCCCCCTACCTGGAACTCCCTCCCTCACTGTCCCTGGAACTCCCTCTCTCACTGTCCCTGACTACCCAATTTCTACTGACCCTTCAAGACCCAGCTCAAAAGTCAGCCTCTGGGGGGAACAGCTGGTCACTCCTAGCTCACCCGGATCCCTGATATCACACTCAAGGGGACAGCCAGGTCTGTGCCCTCTCTGTTCCCTCTACCCAAAACCCTCTTCCCCCTGCTCCCCATAGCGCTGGCTCCTCATCCATTGGGCCTCAGCACAAATATCACCTCTCGACCACACCACCTCCAGGAAGCCCTCCTGGTTTTCTCTATCACAGCAGCCTGCTTTTCTTCACAGCACATAATCTGAACATCAGAATGTGAGCCCATAAGTTCAGGGGCTTTGTCTAGCTGGTGCTCTGGTGGCCAGCTTCTCCCACTCAGCCCCAGTCCCAAGAAAGAATGGGACACAGCTGGCCATATAAACTACTGAGTGGATGGATGGATGCAAACGTCCACCTCCGCTACAGACCATGAGCTCCCAGGGGAAGAGACCGTGGCTACTACTTCTCCCTGCCTACTAATTCTCCGTGCCTCCCGTGGCTCACAGAGCTCCGGACCGAGAAGCACATGGTAACATGCTGGATGGGGAAGAAAAGAGATGCCAAACTGTGCGTGCTTGGCAAGGACACAGAGAGTCAGATGTTAAGGGTCACCGCGTTCTGTCTCCGTAAAGTTGTTTAGGTTTGTAAGAAAAAGGTGTATGCCGGTGGGACCACGAAAATCATCAGCTAAAGTATATATGCCATGTTTTGTCAATTCCAAGACATCATCAATTTTAAGATACAGCAATTCTTTTATGTGTCTCCAAGAGAGAAAAAAAAAAAAAACATAGCAATTAAATCATGACACACCACAGGCTGTAACATGAGAGATATTAATGTGTAAAAATAAAAACGGTGCCATCCTAAGAGTCGAGGAAGCGCGGTGTGCGTGTGCGCACGTGGGCTGTGTTTATCTGGCCTCGCACTAGACTCTCTCTCCCCCGGCCAGCTTGCTCCAGGCCCCATGGCTGCAGGGCTGGCTGTCCTGTTTCTGCCCCCTCCCTCACAGGATGGGACCCCCACGTGGCCCCCAGGCTGAGCCACTGAGAGGGGAGCAGCTGAGCGATCGGATACCTAGAACGAGGGAGGCTGGATGCTCTCCCGGTCCGTGAGGCTCCAGGAAGGGGGCCCGCGGGGTCACAGAGCAGCACCCCTGGCCAGGTAGCGATGGTGACGCAGAGATAGTTACCGTGACCCGGAACGGAGTAGCGGCCGAGGGCTCCATGCTGGGGCTCTTCTCTGACAGGCTGCCGGGCAAACTGCGCCGGGAGCCTGGCCTTTCCTGGGGCGACTCTGTCAACAGAGGGAGAGAGAGCTTGGTGAGGACGGGCAATCGAGGCCACTCAGTCCGGCCCTCCTGTCATGCCCATCCTGGCCAGGACAGCAGACAACTGGTCCCCATAAAATAGTACAGTCCCCGTGGAAAACAGTTTGGCGGTTCCCCCAGAAAGTGAAAGACAGAATTATCGCATGATCCAGCAATTCCACTCCTGGGTATATACCCCAAAACCTTGAAAACGGGGATACAGACACATACACAGACTTGTATGCAAATGTGTAAGGCAGCATTAGTCCTAACAGCCAGAAGGTGGAAGCAAGCCAAGTGTCCATCCACAGATGAAAGGATGCATGCAGTGTGGGAGAGCCACACAACGGAATGTGATTCCATCACAAAAAGGAACAAAAGTTCCGACACACGCTGCAATGTGGACAAACCTGGAAAACACGCTGAGCAACAAAAGCCAGACACAAATATTGTATGAGTCCACTTACATGAAACACCTAGAATCGGCGAATTCATAGAGATGGAAAGTAGACTGGAGGTAACCAGGGGCTGAGGGTGGGCGGGATGGAGAGGGTATGGCTTAATGATAGGAGTTTCTGTTTGGGGTGATGGGGAAGAGTGGGAAACAGTGGTGATGGTCGGACAACACATAACATACAGCACATAAATATACTCAATGCCATTAAATTGTACACTTAAAAATGATTCAAATGGCAAATTTTATGTAATATGTATATATACACCCCAATTTTTAAAAAGATTTTATTTATTTATTTGAGAGAGAGTGAGAGCACCGAGGGAGAGTGAGAGGGAGAAGCAGACTCCCCACTGAGCAGAGAGCCGGACGCAGGGCGCAATCCCAGGACCCCGAGATCAGGACCGGAGCTGAAGGCAGATGCCCAACTGACTGAGCCACCCAGGCATCCCACCCCAATTAAAAAAAAAAAAAAGGTGTCCTAAAACCTGTACTTCAAGTCATAGATCTTGTGACATAATGAGCTCCCTGTTACTGGGGGTATACAAGTAGTCCCTTCAAACATGAGAATCTGTGATCTCCGGGTTCTAATTCGGACCTTCTTTTCCAGAGGCCTTAAACTTGATGGAAGTGCAAGGGCTGGCTGTTCCCAGGATCAAGGGTAGCAGCCCGCTGGTTATTCTGGGTAGCCATGGGGGGCCCAGTGCAGCCACAGTGTCCCACAGTTCAAGAGAAGCTGGAAATCTGAGTTTTTTGAAATATGAAATATTCTGATTTTTAAATGGTGACAGCTCATTTAAAACTCATGGCCATGATCTGAGCATGTCTGTTCAGAACCTCCCAGGTCAGTGCAAGCTGGTCGCTTTCCCAGCTGTTTCCTCACACCATGCTCGCCACGTTCAGCACCGGGTGCCTCTTTTCCAGGGCTCTGGCTGGGACCCCCCACAGAGGTCTCTGGGCCCAAGCCCATCCTGCAGGCCCTGGAGGAGACGCTTGGCGACCCCTCTGTCCCCCGCTGTTGGCCCCCTTCTGGCTCCTACAGCGACAGCCTGGCCAAGCCTCCTATCAAAGTTCTCACATGGGGGGTGCTCAGGAAAGGCCTGTTGGTTCGCGAGGAAGAAAAAGGATAGGGCAGAGATTTCCCTGGTATGCGTGCACACACAGGCGTAGTCAGGCGCATGCCCAGCAAACACACATGCACTTCCACATCTGTGCGTGTACCCACGCAGACTCATCCCCAGGGACACGTCCGTGTGAGGACGGGTGGACGTGTGCACGTGCACAGGACAGATGACCAGGAGCAGGCTTTCCCAGAGGGCAGAAGCACTACTGGGGACAATGTCTACCGCTTCCAGTCCATTCCCTCATTGCAGCCAGATTGAACAGGGGTCTTCAGACGTGTGGAAGGCCAGAGTTGAGCCTGTCACCCCCCCGCCCCCCAGGACGGGCTCCAGTACAGCAGGAAAGCCACGGGGATGGGCTTGGGCATGGCTGACCACCAGGCAGACCTAAGGCAGGGGTTGATACCAGGTCTGGATGTGCACTAGCCAGCCCTGGGCCACCTCCTCCAGAAAAGTTTCCTCCACTCGGCTCCTCCTCAGCCCAGTGACCGCGATCTCTGAGGGCCTCAGTGCCTTGCTTGTGGCGCTTCCTGCTGAGAACCTTCCACCCTCCCCCTCCACGGTCCCTGCTAGTCACACTCTAGGAGACACCCACTCTTTCTGGAGGTTTCCCTAGGAAATCTCTTCTTGTGCTCCCTAGTCTACCTTCACCTCTCTCCCCAACCCCCAGCACCCCACCCCCATCACCTCCACCTGGGTGTCCACCATAACCACTGTGTCCTACCCATGTGTGAGGCACTGTGCTCGGCCTCCAGAAGCCCTTCAAGAACTTCCCTCCCTCCCCCAGCACACACACACACACATACACACACACACATACAGAGCTCCATCAGCCCTTCCTGGGCAGGTGGGCCATCATGGCTTCAAGCAAGACATACATGGAGTCACCTGTAGGGCATGAGGAGCCCAGCAAGGCTGCCTCTCTTCTGAGGCCAAGACTGATACTCCCCCCAACCTGTGCAGAATACTTCCTCTTGCCTCCTAGTTCTGAGCCAGGAGGCTCTCGGGGGTTGCTTGATCCAACCACCCATTTTACAGATGAGGAAACTGAGACGAGAGGAAAGGAACTTGTCCATCAGCCACTAACCCAATAGGTCTAGAGCAAAGACACTCTCAGGTGCTCCCAAAATAGCCTTAAACTTCAATTCAGAAGCCCTGGCCATGCCCCATCCCTGTCAGAAGGCAGAAAGGCAGCAAGGGGGGGCTACAGGGCAGGAAAGGATAGGAGGCGGCTCTCCCTCCTGCATAGAGCGACCAGTTCTTCTCCCTGACCTCTGGAGCCTCCCGGCCAATGCCCAGTGCAGGGCCCTGCCCTCCAGAGGAAACTGAAGGGGAACCTTTGTACCTTTCCAGGCAGCTTCTACTGGCCCCGGCTCTATTCTCCACTCTTCTCCACCCTGCCTTCTGTTCCAGTGGGCTGACCTGTGTGGCCCCCACCAACCGAGCTTCTGGGCCCCCCAGCTTCCATGGGGTTAGGCCAGCGCAGGGGTGGCAGGGGGGAACTGGTGCAGAGATCAGGGGAGGGAGAGTCGCCCAGGCTGGCTGCCTCCCTCCCTCCTTCCACTGACAGTCCCAGCTACTATCAAGATGAGCCTGTCTCCTGAGCCCTGGCCCACCTCCCCTCCCTAAGCCTCAGTAGATCATCCCTGGTTGTCACTAGCTCTGGGGTCCTGCACTCCTCCTCATGATTCCCCACACCCGCCCACACCTCAAATCATCCTAGCCTAAGTCCCATCTGCTTCCTGTGGGACCCTGACGGATCTACCAGGCGGGATCCCAGCTGCCCAAGACCCAGCCCCTCCTCCACGGAGGGGGAGGGACGGGGGCGGGGGGGGGGGGCAGGCCAGGAAAGAAGCCGTGTGGTGCTCATGGTCCTCAGGGCAGGGTCCGGGCCGGATTGGGCTCTCTCCCCATCTGACACCCCAAATGGCTTTCCCAAGCCTGCCACAGGCTCAAAACACAAAGTTAACAATAACCTCGTGGATCACTGAGTTCTGAGCCAGCATCTCTCTACCTTCTCTTCATTACCATTTCCCCTGGAGAGGGGTCTTTTTAGACATTTTTGCCCTAGTTCCCCCCCCCCCATAAAACTTTAATACCACGTACCCAGTAGCTTATCTTCATGACCTGTACATATATTGGGCTTCATACAAAGAAAGAGTGAGAATTTTTTTTGCACCCTCCCTTCCAAGAACCAATTTTTTTCGCCCACTTGGAGCACTATCGCCCCCACTGAGAAGGAAAGTTCTGGACCCATTCATATAGAATCCCCACATGACAACTTGGACAGCTGTGGTGAGCTCCATTTTCCAGATGAGGAGACTGAGTTCTCAGAGGCAAAAATGACTTCCTCTAAAGTTCCGCCCGGGAGGAAGTAAGAGGGCATGCCGAAGCTCCTTAAACTGCCCCCCCAAACACACACTGAGGACCTCACAGAAGGCTGAGGGTGCCTGGAGCCTGGGGCAGGGGAGGAACGCAAGGCAGGCGCTAGGAGACGGATTCAACCTGGCCTCTGCTGTGTGACTCCAGGCCAGCTCCTGATTTATCAGCAATCCAATGAGTCAGGGGGTTAGAGCAGTGACTGTCTCAGTCCTCAACTACCAAAACAAAAGCAAAGACGAAAAAAACAAACCCTCTTTATTTTACAGAGGCAAAGAATAGGGAAAGTTGACCGCCTCCCCGCCATCCTCATTCTGCCTGCAGGGATTTAGCCTGAGTCCTTGACAAAAACACAGAAGCCTGTGTCCTTTGATTTAGCAGTGCTTTTTTTCTAATTTGGGGAAGCAGACACTGGGAGGCTCAGGCCCTGTGCTCCCCAAAGGTCTAAGCAACACAGCTGGGTAAGTGACCTAACACTGTGCAGCATCCCTAGCCTTGGAGCACTGATCCAAGAGTCTCCCCTCAGCTCAGACTCCTTCTGTGACCTCCACATGACCTCGGGGCTCCCAACCTGCAAAACCAGGCCACAGGACGAGCCGATCCTGGATCCCCTTTCCACCGCGAGGTCAAAAGAGTCTCCATTTTTCCCAGGAACGCCAGGCTGTCTTCCCACTCCTGGAAGCCACAGCCAGAGAAATGCATTTTAACCTTGATGTGTTTGCAAAAAAATAAATAAAATAAAATCGGTTTCATTCAAATGCTGCTGGCTTGGTTGCCATGGATACCACCTAATCATGAAGGATGACTGTTACGTGTTCCCATGGAAACACGGAGGCCTGAGAACATCCTGTAATTTCAGACAAGACACCAAATTTCAGTTGTCGGGTTGCACTGCCCAGATCTTAATGCTTAAAAACAGGGAAAGGCAGCAACCTCTAATATTGGTGTCAGGAGAAAAGAAGTCAGCACGAGTATAGAAAAAGGAGACAGGAGACAGGGGTGTATGTGTGTGCTGGACCTCAACGGTGACCAGGAAAATGCAAATTAAAACTACCAGATACCATCTCACACCATTCAGATAGGCAAAAATAAAGAAGAACAGTGACCCCGAATGTTGACAGGGATGTAGGGGACTCTTTCATCACTGCTGGTGGAGTAGAAGGGTCTGAAGAACAATTAGATCAGAGCTAGTGGAAACCGACACACACGCACGCGCTCTGGGACCAGAACGCCCTCCCCTCCACGTCCAGTCTAGAACGCTGCTTCATCCTTGCACATGGAGATCTGCACAAAGATGTCTCCTGCCACACTGTTTGTAGTAGCAAAATGTTGGGAGCAGCCTGGATGTCCACCAGTAGGGGAATGGGTGACCCCACCCCGGCACCCCGGGGCAGTCATTTGGCAGAATACGATACAGCAAGGAAGAGGGTATGATTTCGGGGACTCTGTTCATATGGCACACAATGACGCTAGGAAGGACCCGATTCTATAAGATCCACATGAAGCATACCCAGAAACAAGGCATTGAGTGAAAAAAGTACGTTGCCCAAGGAAATGGGGTGCGATCCCCTTACACACATTTTTGTACCAATGCTCGTAACATGCGTAATAGCCAAAAACCAGAAATAATCAAAACGTCCTTCAATAGGTGAATGGTGAAACTGTGGTCCATCCACCACAGTGTGTGAGGCTGAATAACGCCCCCCAAAGAAGTCCACACTTCTTCCTAATTCCCAGCGCCTGTGAATTGTTACATTACACAGAGACTCTGTGGACAGGATCAAGGTTAAGGAGATGGAAGTATATCCTGCATTATCCAGGGGAAAATAGTCTTAAATGCAGAAGAGGAAGCAGAAGGATGCAATGATAGAAGAGGCAGGAGACATTCTAAGCATGAAAGGAATGATAGAAGAAGAGATCACAAACCAAGAAATGTGGGTGACTTCTATCTTGAAACTGGGAACACTCTTCCGCTGACAGCCAGCAAGAAAACGGGACCTCAGCCCTACAATCACATGGAACTGAGTTCAGCCAATGAAATGGATTTTTCCCTAGAGCCTTTCGAAAAGAACTCAACCCACTAACACCTCAATTTTAGTCCTGCAAGCCCATGACCCATGGCAGACTTCCGACCTACAGAACTGTAAGATGGCAGATCTGTGTTGTTGGAGCTGCTACGGTTTTTTTAAGTTTATTTATTTTTCTTTTTAAGTACACTCTACACTCAACGTGGGGTTTGAACTCATGACCCCGAGATCAAGAGTCATGTGCTCTTCTGACTGAGCCAATCAGGTAGCCCTAAGCTGTTACATTTTCATTTGTTGTGGCAATAAAAGGAAACAACACACATACCATGAAATGCTACACAACAATAAAAAAAAGAATGCACTATTGATAGATTTCCACAAATTTCCACAACTGGGGTGGATCTCAAGGGCATTATGTGGGGGAGGGGGGGTAGCCAGTATCAAAAGGCCACACAGAGTATGATTCCATTCATATGGCATTCTTAAAGTGGCAAAGTCCTAGAGATGGAAAGGAGATTAGCAGTTGCCAGGGCTTGGGGATGGTGGGGGGCAGGCAGGTGGGTATAGCTATAAAGGGGCAGTACGAGAGCTCTTCGTGGTGATACAATAGTCTTGTGTCTTGATTGGGGTGGTGGTTACACAAATGTACACATGTAATAAAAATGGCACAGAACTGGGGCGCCTGGGTGGCTCAGCCGGTTAAGTGTCCGACGCTTGGTTTCGGCTCAGGTCATGATCTCAGGGTCATGGGATCGATCCGCGCCTGGGCTCCATGCTCAGCACAGAGTCTGCTTGTCCCTCTCTCTCTCCATATACATAAAATAAATAAATAACATCTTTTTAAAAACGGCACACAATTATACATATACACGGTACCAGTTTGCAGAAAAGAGTGGATGAAAGCAGCCCCTGGCATCCAGAATCCAACCTGGCATTCACAGCCGTGCCATGTTATTGTCCTTTTGGACATAAAGAATCTTCTAGGGGGCGCCTGGGTGGCTCAGTTGGTTAAGCGACTGCTTTCGGCTCAGGTCATGATCCTGGAGTCCCGGGATCGAGTCCCGCATCGGGCTCCCTGCTCGGCAGGGAGCCTGCTTCTCCCTCTGACCCTCCCCCCTCTCATGTGCTCTCTCTCTCTCATTCCCTCTGTCTCAAATAAATAAATAAAATCTTTAAAAAAAAAAAAAAAAAAAGAATCTTCTAGGGTACCAGCCTCAGACAAGTTCACCCAGATAAAGTGAGACAAAACAAGGCCATTTCATAATTTTGTCTAAGCAACAGACAAAAGCCAAGTCACTGTGCCACCCACAAAATACCAAACACCCTCCTACCTTGGCTACAATGACTGACTGCTTCTTCCTTACAACGACCGCTTTATCTTCATGCTTGTCTCCCCTCCCTGAAGATACATTTGGAGATACCCCATCATAAAATTGCCCCGCTTTCTGACAGCAGCCAAGCTAGAATGAACCCCACTTCCTTAGACATCCCCCAAAGCACTCCATCAAAGCCCAAATCCTACAGCAGGTTTTTTTCTACCATATTCGGACTGAGATGTCCTGTGGTTCCCAGTGGTGTATGTTCTCCCTCGCTGGCGTAACAAAAAATAAATCCAACTTGTCTAACTAGGCACACTCCCAGGGGGTTTCTGGCTGGAGGGCATCGACGCTGGAGGATAATGTACTATAGTCACGTGAGACGTAACTATCAGGGGAAACCAGGTGAAGGGTACACGGAAGCCTCCCTGTACTCTTTTTGCAACTGCTTATATATCTGTGATGATTCCGAAATGGAAAGTCAATAAATTGCCTATTTGAAATACATGGAATCATATCTGTGTGTAAATAATTGAGATTTTCCATCCCAAGAAACTAACTGCAGAAATGTATTGGTATCCAGTATTACCTAATAGAGAGAGGAGCTAGCGATCCAGAGGTAAGAGGCACAGAAATATGAACCTCACCGCACAGGCTTACCCTAGACTCTTTAGGCTGAAGTACATTTGTTGTCTGTGTGATTAAACTGATACGAGGTTTTACCTTCTGTTTGTGTGTGTGTGTGCACAAACTCGTATAGAAAAAAGGCATAAACCGTTCTCGAAACATTATCATCAGAGGTTCTCTCTGAAGAAGGGGATGGGCTATGGGTGGAAACAGATGACTGCATCATTAACTGAATGAAGAATAATTCAGACTTCCAAAAACTAACAGTAAAATTAAAACATAAAAAGTGGTATGATGATTCAGTACGAATTGGGCCCCCCTGAACACATAGGAAAGGAAGAGAAAAACACAACCAGAAAACAAAACCAATAAATCAGAAACAGCGGTCCAAATGACCAGACAGCTACAGAGAGTGGCTCAGGAAGAGTCCAAAAAGTGGACCTAGGAAGAAACCAGTGGGTGAGGGAATACGGCTCCCCATCCTGGAGTGCCAAAAGACTGGTCCCCACCCCCCCAACCCCCCCTCCACGGGAGTGGCCAGGTAAACAGCAGGAAGAGCCAAAGGTAAAATCACCATGGCAACAGGCCATGGAATCTTCACATTGTTAGAACTTTCCAGACGCAGCAGTCCAACTATGATGGCTCTGTGTCTATCTTTGTGTGCGTTAATGAAGCACATCCGCACTGTTATTATCTGCTTGTAACAGTGAGCTAAATAAAGAGTGAGTTTGCCAAAATATTGCACTGATAAGTTGGTAGGTCTCCCACCTCCCACTGCGCACTTTTTCCAGTTCAGTTTTTGGTCACCTGTCTTTGGGAGAAGGAGGACAGGTGTTCCTCAGAGATTACTAAGCCTTAGCCACCTGCAGTAGGCAGAAAAATGGGCCCGAAAGAGCCCACGTCTCGATCCCTAGAACCTCTGAATATGTCACCTGTGTGGTAAAAAGGGACTCCGCGGACGAGATTAAGTCAAGAATCCTGAGATGGGGAGTTTACCTTGGACTACCTGGTGGGCCTGATGTAATCCCAAGCAGAAGGAGATAGGAGGAGTGTCAGAGAAGGCAGAGCTGGTGCCATGGTGAAGGGAGCAAGGGGGGTGGGGGGCATGGATCAAAGACTTCTAGAACATGGCAAAGGCCAGGAGACTGACTCTCCCCTAGAGCCTCTAAGAGGAATACTGTCCTGCCGACACCTTGATTCTAGCGCCCAGGGACACTGCTTTCAGACTTCCGACCTCCAGAACTGTAAGATAATAAATCTGTGTTGTGTTAAGACACTGAATTTATGGTCATTTGTTACAGTAGCAACAGGAAACCAATACAGCCACTGATAAAAGCACAGCTTACTCTAATTACATTAAAGTGAAGATAGAGGGATAGCGCCGTCAGATCGTTGGCCGATTTAGGACAGCGGACACTCAAGGTCTCCCATCTCTCGCTTACAGCTGCTTTAAAAAAGGAGATGAGCTTCCTTCTAGAGAGACAATATTCTTCACCATATATAATGTAAGCCTCTTTCTTTCTCCACAATGCACTTGTTATCAAACGACACACGTGATAACCACAAGAGTATAAGGTACGTTTGCTGGTTATTTTGCAATATAACTTAGAGATGTTTTCACATCTGTGCCTGGAGAACATTTCATCTTTTCGTACTCAGCACTCTGTGTATTTATCCTCAGTATAGATACTATTTACATCAATCATACGTCTCTAGGGTATGTAAGTCCTAATGATAGCACTCCAGAGGGAACCATGATTATCCAAACCTAAATATTCTGATGTATTATTAGATTCATCCTATTTTTTCATTTCATTCAGAAAATATAAGCTATTTCTTTTTTCTCCAAAATTCAACCTCAGAACCTAATGTTCTGCACTTTTGTTTAAAAACTGTATTATTAAATTAGTACATGGCTATATAACAGCCTTCATTTTTTTCCTCAACAAATTAAAATGGGCATAAAGCTTTAAGTGTGTATATATTGATTTTTACATATAACTTGAAAACTCCCTTTACCTTTCTGTACTCGACAACTTGGAATTCAAATTCTAAATGATCTCCCAGCTTCTAACTTAATGGTTTAATGCTAAAGCAAACTGAATTTCAGTTCTTTGTGTAATTTTTAGCCTGCGAAACAGCTGACCCCCTAGATTGTATATCATACCCTATAAGGGACATGAAGCTGTAATTTGGAAAAACAACAGAGCGATCATTTATGTTCTAGAACAGACCATCTGTGACCACCCTAGGAACTTGGGGGGAAAGGGGACCAATGGAGACATGAAGCTCCTACTACCTGTTGTGCAGAATCCTTTGTCTCTGACCCTGGGGTCTCCTATATTCTGCCCATGAAACTACCAGGCTAGGCTCTTAGTTTGCAAGTAGGGTAACATTGCCACCCTGCATGGTAATTAACAAAGAGCATCAAAACTACTTAGGAATACATTTAATAAAAGAGGTACAAGACTGGGGCGCCTGGGTGGCTCAGTAGGTTAAGCGACTGTCTTTGGCTCAGGTCATGATCCCGGGGTCCTGGGATCGAGCCCCGCTTTGGACTCTCTGCTCAGCAAGAGCCTGCTTCTCCCTCTCCCTCTGCCTGCCGCTCTGCCTACTTGTGGTCTCTCTCTGTGTCTCTCTGTCAAATAAATAAATAAAATCTTAAAAAAAAAAAAAAAAGAGGTACAAGACTAATAGCTAAAAATATATCACTGAGAGACTTTGTACAAGATCTAAATAAATGAAGAGATAGATACACCATGTTCAAGGATTGGGAAGACTCGGTGTTGTTAAGATGGATTTCTCCCAAACCCATCTACAGATTCAATGTGATCCCAGTCAAAATCCTAGCAGGCTTTCTGAAGACAATGACAAGCTCAATTGTAAATTTAGGTGGCAAAGCAAAGGACCGAAAAGAGCCAAACAATCTAGAGTAAGAAGAAACAGGTTGGGAGACTTACATTACTTGGTTTCAAGGCATAGTTTATAGTCTCGAAACAGAGCTAAAGTAATCAAGACAGCATGGTATTAGCATTAGGACACAGATCAATGGAAGAGAAGAGCATGCAGAAACAGACCACACATAGATGGTCAATTGATTTTTGGAAAAAAGGTGCAAAGGTAAATTGATGGTGTGAAAGATAGTTTTTTCAACAAATAGCACTAGAACTGGATATCTGTATGTAATAAAAACGGACCATCAGAAAATGTAGAGAAACAGATCTGGGGATGGTGACTGTGCGGGTGTGGGGAAGGGAAGGAGTCCTAAAGCCATGGAACTGTGATAACCCGTTGTCTCTCAAACGGAATTGGGATCAGAATTCAAGTTGTCGTTAAGTTCAGGATGTGGTTCAGAGTCAGGGGAGGGTACCCACGGTTCCTGGGGGTGGCCACATCTGCTGAGAGAGGGGCACGTCCAGGGCACCCATCCCCACCCACCCAGAGCATTTGGTGGGGGGCACAGCAGCTCTCCAGAGGGGCCACGGAGGGGTCAGGCTGCTGGCACTCAGGAGGTGGAGGGAAGAGCCAAGGAGATGCGTTGTTCTCACTTAGATCCCGGGAGGGGCCTCTCCAAAGGCAGAGTGCGGGGGTCTGCTCCCTGGCCCCTGGCTGGCCTCAGCAGCCGTCCAAGTGAAGTCCTGCAAACTTCCCAGCATCCGTAGACACTGTAACCAGCTCTTCCTGAGGCCCTCTCCTCGAGCCCCTTCACAATTGCCTTGACAATTCATGCTTCCTATTCCTCACCCTGACGTGCACCTAACTTTCAAAGAATTCCCAGCCTTCCAGAAAACTCTGGATTCCTTGGTCACTCCAAGGACTCATGAACTGGCCTGAAGACTCCTCTTGTCCCCAAGTCTCTTTCCTCCTTTGCTTTTCTGAGGATTTCTAGGAACTTGGGTCTGCGGCGTTTCTCGAGTTTCCCCCTGCAGCCCTTTGCTCCTACCCCAGGGCCCACAGAGGGCTGCCATTTTTTCTGGGCTGCCGGAGTTGGGGAAAGGGAGGGGGTCCCAGGTGTGGGCATGTGTGCAGTTTCTCCACATCCATCTCTTCTTTGAAACAATGCCATAGTACACATTTTGAAGCCTTTGCAAATGTAGGAAAAACATAAAAGCACAGTTGCGCAGGACGCACCCTGTCTTCAGGAGGCTGGCTCTCCCTGGGAAGAGGACAGGGCTCTTTAGCCATACCCCATGGGTAGGCAAATTTTTCCCATAAAGGGCCAGGGAGCAAATATTTTAGGCTTCTCTCGACTACTCAACTTCTGCCAAAGTGGCCCGAAAACAGCCACAGACAATATGTACTTTGAAAAAGCATGGCTGTGTTCCAGTGAACTTTACTTATGGACATGGAGATGTGAATTTCATAGAATGTTCACATTATAAAACATCATTGCTCTTCTGACTTTCGTCTCAACCACTGAAAAAAGCTATTCCTCGCGCCCGGGTCACACAGAAACAGGTGGCCGGCTGGGTTTGGCCTATGGCCTGTATTTTGTTGGCCCCTGCTGTACCCGAATCATTTTATTTCTAGGAAAAAAAAAAGAGAAAAAGAAAAGAGAAGGAAGGAGAAGCAATAGGACCATGTTACCCTTTGTTAATCTGAGAAGTGAGTACATGGGTGTCTGCAATTTTTTCCCCATACTTCCTATATTTTCAAATATTTTAATTTTTTTTAAAGATTTTATTCCTTTATTTGAGAGAGAGAGACACAGCGAGAGCGGGAGCACAAGCAGGGGGAGCGGGAGAGGGAGAAGCAGGCTTCCCGCGGAGCAGGGAGCCCGACGCGGGGCTCGATCCCGGGACCCTGGGATCGCGACCCGAGCCGAAGGCAGACGCCTAACGACTGAGCCACCCAGGGGCCCCTCAAATATTTTAGAATTTTTTTAAAAATTCAAGAATGGGGGGGCCCCTGGGTGGCTCAGTCGGTTAAGCGTCTGCCTTCGGCTCAGGTCATGATCCCAGGGTCCTGGGATCGAGCCCCACTTTGGGCTCCCTGCTCCGCCGGGAGTCTGCTTCTCCCTCTGCCTCTCCTGCCACCTCTGGCTTGTGCTCTCTCTCTCTCTTGCTCACTCTCTTTCTCTCAAACAAATGAGTAAAAATCTTCAAAAAAAAAATTCAAGAACAGGAAAAAACCTGGAAGTAACCCCCAAATGCTCCCCCCCAGATGCTTATCACTGGGTGCTGGGATTAAAGATGATTTTTTACTTTCTTCTCTTCTAATATGGATATTTATTGCTTTTGTAATCCTGGGAGTTGGGTGAGGAGGAGAAACACCAATATAAACATTATTTTTTTTTTAAGGAGGAGATAGAGGGGGTTAGCCCATAACTGGTGGTCTCCCCTGGGGACCATTGATAACTCAGGAACTGCTTCCATAACATCTCTAGGAGGGGCTTCCCAGGCCTCCAGCCTCAGCGCTGTCTGTCGGGGCAGGACAGGGAGCTATATAGCCTGGGTCCTCTGAAGCTCAGGGCACCATCCCAGGACAACTCAGAGGCTGCTACTGCTGGGGGAGGGTGTTTGGAGCAGGCCCCTAGACACTAGTGGATCTGTGACTGCAGAGACAGTTCACGGGAAACCCAAGCTTCTCTCGGACCTCCACCCCCACCGAACTTCTCCAGCTGTCCGGTTCTGCACACCACACTCCATCCCCCAACCTCCACCCCTGCCCCGTCTGCAGCATCAAGAGCCAGAGCAGGCTTGTCAGCCATGTCCACAGCTCTGCTGGCTTCCAACCCACTCCAAGGGCTCCCACTCGCCTAGATCTTTCCAAAGGCTATATGCCACCTCCCTCTTGCTGGACCTCTCTCCTGAGTGCCAGGCTCCCATCAATTTGGAATTTCAGGAACCCATTCCATTTTCATACATAAAAACAACATGGTAGCATAATATGGAAATGGGCAACGATAGGACCTCTGACCTCTTGTCTTGCCAAATACAACATTAAAACAATTATCACCATCCTGCATCTCATCAAAGGAATGTTCTAACCCCCAAAAGAGTCCAAAAACCATCATCTCAGAATAAAGAAAGGCAACAAAGATGAATTACACTGAAATGGATGTCATGGGCAACTCACTGCATTGGCCTTACTTTTCGTATTTTGCTGTCGGTCAGGGAGTAAATGTGGGCAGTCTGTCCAGCACTGGTCCTCAGATGGGGATGGCATCCCCTGTACCACCTCCTCCAACCTTGTCAGCTTCTCTCAACTTGCCCTCTGCTTCCCCGGACCCCACACCTATTGGCCTCCCCCAGGATTCTCCAGGAAGCAGGAATGACCTCCTTGCTGCGCCTCCAAAACTTGCATCACATCTGAGTCTTTTGGGATACCGCCTCCCCCATTCCCCCAAACTGGTCCAGTCCTTCTCCCCTTCTCCCAGCTCAGACCCATTGCCTCCTGCTTCTGGACAGCCAACACCATCACCTCTGTTTGCGGACACCCACTCTCCCCCCACCCCCTCCCTGTACCGCACCAATCTAGCCTGCCGGCTGCTAAAAATCATATTCCCAAATCACAGCTCTGGTAAGCAAAGTGAGGGTTAAACATCCTGGACTCTGCCCCTCAGGAGCTGGGTAAAGCTGAGCAAGTACTTAACCTGTCCGCAGACTCAGTTTTTCTCATCTGCAAAATGAAGCACATCAGAGTAACTGGGAGAATGAGGATTTAATAAAATGATGCATTTAAAGGGCTTAGCAGAGCCCCTGGCACGCTGGAAGTCATTGTTATAATTACCATTGTTTTCAGAATCTTTCCTTCGACTCCCTGTGGCTAGCTAGGGGGAGTGCCAACCTCTTGGCTCACCGTTCAAGGCCCTAACTAACCTCCCGGTCACGTCATCTGCTGACCGATTCCAGCAGACCTTCCCCCAGGCTCAGCTCCCTGAGGGTGGAGACTGGCTCTCTCCTCCGGCAGCCTCTGGCACAGGGTTTGCAAACAGGAGGCGGCTCATTAAAGCTCTGCTGCTCTGAACAAGTACAAGTGACATTTGCAGCAGCCTCTGGGGGAAGAGATGCCAAGGAACCATCTGGGATGGTTCCGATCCCCATAGGCATCACATTTTATTTCTAGATCAGCCCTAATAAAGGTGCAATTAACCCCTCAGGCTTTGGATGAACAGATAATGACAATTCACCCAGCTTATAATAATACTCTATGCTGTGTCACACCTCTTTGCTAGAAGGGCTTCTGAGCCCAGAGACATTTAGTCACTTGTCTGAGATCACACAGCATTTATGATGCAGGCAGGACTCCGGCCCTGGCCACACTCCTGAGCCAAACCCGGTCCCCAGAACAGAAGTATAAATGGATAGGAAACTATTTTTTCCTAAGCTTCTCCCTAACCAATGTATTGGTTTCCAATCTCTACAAACCCCCCCACCCCAAGAGGGACAGCAAGAAGGAGCACCATCTCCGGCTGCCCGGCTCCTCTGGCCCCTCTCCTTCCCCCCACCTCTGTTCCCTCATCGACAGGGGCTAAGGGAAGGGGACAGAGCCTCACAGCCCCACAGTTTCCTCCCCATCCTCCCTGCACTCTGCCTTTTTCATCTCATAGCCGTGTCAACTCATCACCTCTAAGGGCCAAGAAAAAAGAAAGAACATGGCCCAGATGCAGGAAGTGCTCTCCTGCCTGTCAGGGAGACAAGAGGAGGGAAAGAAAAGCTAACAAAGCTTCTAAAAGCAAAATCCCCAAACCACCTCTCGGGCACCCAGCAGCTGTCAAAGTCAACACAGGAACCCGGCAAAGGGGGGAAACCCATCCCAAATGCACCCCAGGCAGCTGTGGAGTCGGGGATTCATAGGCCAAGCGCGGCTGCCTTCCCAAGGGCGTCATGGGGCGTCCTCGGCAGGCTCGCCTTTTCCGCTCATGTACAGGTGGGTCGGTCTAGACTGCAGAACCAAGCCGGTCTTTTCTGAGTACCGAGGCTCCTGGGCTGCTTTTTTTTTTTTTTCATTCTCATTATTTGGAGGGCTATTGAGATTCCCCTCGAATTCCTTATTTATGCAGTCAGAGGAAATCACAGCACAGAGAGCCGCTTCCAAACTCAAGGCCACGTGGGCCAATTTCAGATGGATAATTAAATATTGAACAAACGCTGAAATGCCTCTGCTGGATCGGGATGGCTAAAAATAACCACCCTGCCACTCCATGCCATAACCACCCTGCCACTCGGCGTGGCATCTCGCCTGCTCATTCTCAAATCCCTCCTCCCAGCAACTGTCAAACACAGCCTTGGTGGGGGGGTGTGCTGGGGGAACGGCGGGGGCTTGGGGGACTGGGGGGCTGTGGGGCTGGGGACTGACTGCCCAAATTCCCACTCAACACAAAACAAAACTTCAGCTCCTGGCGAGCTCCGAATGTTCCTGACCAGGAAATACTCTCCCTTTCCTGACATTTAAACCAAGCGGCCTCAAGAGGAAGGTGCTGGAGAAGTTATCACAGCTGTTGCTTTTCCTTTTAAAAACAGTCAAAAGGCTTCATGTCATTTCTAAGCAAAAGGCGTATGGGATGTGAGCGCATCGGCAACGGGTTACACAAGAGCTCAACCCCATCCCCTCCCCCAGGAAGACCCAACGAGGAGCCCAGCTGCCTCAGTTTCCCTCTCTGCACTACCCTTGGGAAAAGCAACACAACCAACGTGGAAATAGAAAGCCAGAGTCAGAATTCCGGACCTGGATCTCTCATTAACTCCTTTCCATAACCTTGAGCGAGTGGCCTTGGCTCTGCAGGTCTCGGTTTCCCCCGCTGTCCAGGGGAACAGTTAGCCCTGGTGCTGGAGGTGCAAGAGGCCCCGCCAACCCGGGGCCCAGCAGCGGCTGAGCAAAGCAGCCTCCAGCCCCTCATCCCACGAGGTTTCCGTAAGCACAGACTGCAGCGGGGCAGAGACTGGGCAGCAGACTTGACCCGCTGAGCTCAAGAGGGCATTACCGTGTCCTCCGCATCCCACCAACTCCAGAAAAGAGGAAGCGCTGGGCTCCTGGGCCCGGTTCTGAGTGTAAGTGGGCTTTGGAGTCTAGTGGCCTCGTTTTGGACCTTGCCTCGTTTGGCCAATTACTTTACCAAGCTCAGTTTCCTAATCCGGCAAAGGGAAGTGATAACAAGGACCCCTACCTCCTTAGGAGGGTTGAGGGGTCGAAATAAGATATGACATGGTCAGGCAAAGCTCTTGGCACCGGGCCTGACACACATTCAGCCATTATCTTCCTTGTTATTGAAGGTGAAGCCAGGAACACAAAGGCTAAGAGACTGACATTCCGGTAGATTAACTGGGACCTCTGGCCTCCCTCAAGGACCTAGATAGCTCTGGGGAGTGGGCCTCAAGCTGTCTGCCTGTCTTCAGGGACCTCATACAAGGGGACCCTGAACCCTTCGCACAAAGAGCCTTGGTGAAGAGACAGGGCTGAGGCTGTTTGACCTGTGACCATCCCAGGGAAAGCACATGGTTGGCAGAACACAAATGAGAGCAGGATACAGGGGTGGGGGTGGGGGGTGATACTGGACCTAGGGGATCACCTGAATGGTCCCAGGCAGGCAGACGAGCCAACCGGGAAGACTAACCCCCCACAGATGCCAACAGAATCATTCCCCTGCCTCCCTCCCAAGTTATGGCCAGGATTTGGGGAGATGATGGCCAAGAACACTTGGTAGAGTCATTGACTGTGAAAATCAGATAGGAGGAGGCGGCCTTATCAAAGCCAAGGCCTGACCTCAGAAAGATCTGCCTGCCCACAGAATAGCGAGGTGGTGCATTTATCAGCTCAGGATCTGGAGTCTTGCAGAACTGGGCTCCAGCATTTCTGAGCTGTGTGATGCTGGACGAGGCTCCCACTCTTTGGGCTGCGGCTTCCTCCCCCATAAAATGAGGACAACACCAGTATCCACCTCCCAAGGTTGTAATGAGCATTAAATGAGATAAGGCAAGTACAAAATTAAGTTCACTGTTGGGCACTGAGAAAGCACTCAACAAACAAAAGCCATTTTAACTTTATTACAGGCCATGAAAGGGAGTGAGCCTCCCAGCTCCTGGGGTATGTAAGGACCAAGAGGGCCTGCAGAAGCTGGGGTTAAGCCCCAAAGGAGGGATTGTGTCTCAGCAGGAACAAATGAAGAGATGAGGCAGGAAAGGATAAATGTACAATTTCAGAGGTTGCAACCAAGTTGGGGGCAGAGAGTTGGGCCTTGGGCTCTTGGGGGTACATTTGAAGATGGGGGGCAAGGGGACAAAAGATACAACCAGCCCCCACCCTCAGGGGCTTGCCAGCCCACAGGGCATCTCGGCAAGTCGCAGTGAAGCCAGGGTCCGTATGGAGTGGTCCCAGCCCCTGTCCTTCCCTATGGGGGCACACAGGCCCTTCCCTAGCCATCACTCCCAACTGGGAAGCAGCTGTGACAAACCAGCACCCTCCCGAACCATGTCACCATCTTCCCGGGGGCCAGCAGCCCTGGGTTCCACACCTAGTTCTAGGAAGGTCCTTCTGCGCCTCAGTGTCCTCATCTTGACCAGGCATTGGATCACTCAGCTGCCACGTCTAAGCACCGGGAGGGGACCATCCCCTCAGGAGGTCAGCCCCAGCCTTCCTGGTACCACCACCACTCTTGTCTGCATTCCTCCAAGTGTGCTGGGGTGTTCCTGGGAAACCCTTCCAGAGGGCTCCTCAGACAGACTCCAGCACACCCTGAAAGGAAAGGGGCCTGGGGATAGGGGAGAGGGATCCCACAGCCACCAAAATATAGGGCCATACAATGGGGCTATGTATGGATGTGGAGGACGAACCGACCATCTCAGGAGAATACATCCACCAAGTCCCCAGCGTGCAGGCGGGTTGGGGTTAGCACCTGAAAACACTCGGGTGAAAACAGAACGAAAAGAATCAGAGCCTCCGATGAGTATGCGTATGGGCATTCCAGGTCTCCTGACCTGTCAGGCAGCAGGGCATAAGTCCTGCTTGACAGAGGGGGAAACTGAGGCCCTGGGAGGGGCCCAGAGTCACACAACCAGTCACACAACCAGCTCATTGCTGAGCTGGGAGTAGAACCCGTCTCCCACTAACTATGGCTCTGTACCCCCAAAAGGGCTCTGTGCCCCCGTGGACCTCAACAAGTCAGCCTCCTCAACCATCGGGGGGCTTGGGGAGGGCTGGCAGCATGTGCCATTAATCTCCATGTGCCCCCAGTGCCCAGGCTGGAGCCCAGCACATAGTAGGTGCTCAAGACATGTTTGCTAGTTGGGTAAATGGGCCAGACCTTATCTGGAGTGAGCGGAAAACCTGTATTTCCTCCCAGCAGCCCTGGGGGGACAGGTAAGTCAGACAGACAGACAAAACTTTTCTTGACCTGGGGCGGGGGGAGGATGGAAGGCACCTTGGCTGGTGACACTCTACTGGGGACAGGCCCCCCTCATATCCATGGACCATACCTAGCCTTCAAGTGGACTTAGGGTCACAAAGCCCAGTGTGAAATGGCCAGATGACCCTTGCCATCTAAAGGTCACTGTCTCCACCCTGCTTCTGGTCACTGTCAATGGCAGGTCTCACTCTGCCTATTCCTCGGATGGGGAGATCGGGGCCCCGAGAAGGAAGAGCCCTGCTTAGTGCCCCGCTTTGCTCAAAGCCCGGGGGGGTGGGGCGGGACTGTGGACACTGTCCGTCACTTGCAGCCCTGGGCAAGGACCAAGTCCTGCTCTCAAGTCCACAGGGAGCCCCCTGCCACCACTCCAGGGGGCTGTGGGGGCAATGGACAGGGGGCTTCCTCCGAGGTGGCAGCCTGGCCACAGCCCTCTCCAAGGCCCGGCCGGCTGTGCACCTGCCTCCAGCCAACTCTTCCCTGCACTCTTCTGTTTGTGGACAAACACACTCCCCCGGAGTTCTCAGTCACTGTCCTTCCTCGCTAGTGACAGAGGCCAGAATGGGTGTGGAGCAAGGGGCGTGGGTGATCGGGGCTGGGTGCTAGATACCACCCCCTCTTCTGGGGTCTGATGTCAGCACTATGGGACCAAGCCCCCACGCAGATGGGGAGACTGTGCCGCCTGAGGTCAGCAGGGACCCGCCCAAGGCCACAGGGTGGTTCCCCCCACGTGAGTTGCCACCTAGGTTGGGGCACTGGCCTCAGGAAGAGGGGTGGCCCTGGGGGCAGAGGCCAGGATCTGGGGGTTTAGTGGAGGGGGAGATCAGTGGCTGCTCTAGGTGGGCAAGGGGCCCCCAGCCTCCACCTTTCACCCTGCCAGGCAGCTCTCATGCCCATGCATGACTCCCCATCACTCAAGGCCCTCTCTCCAGCCCAAACTACTGCTCCCACTATCCCCCCTCCCAAGCCCTTCCCCTCCTCCACCCCAGGATGAACTCTCTCTACAACGCCCAAGACATTTTCCTTCTCCCTGTTTTTCCAGACTGTTCCTCTGCCCAGAGTAAGAACACCAACAGCTCCTGCTCAACTCTGGCCCAAGTGCCAGACAACACAGGCTTCTAGCTTTCTGTGCACTTGCTTTCACCCGTAAAGGACCCTGACGTCACTACACCTGTCACTACACCCATTTACCAGACTAGGCCAAAGCGAGGTAACTGGCCCAAGGACAGTTCTGTGCAGAGCTGGGGCTTGAACACACATCTGACTCAACCACTCCCTCTGCTGTCCAAATGTCACTTCCTCTGCGAAGCTCTCCCTGATTTCCCCAGATGTAACTTCAGTGACAGTCTCCCCACTCCCTGCAGGCTTTGAGCTCCGTCAAGGCTGCGACGCAACGCAGGGGCTCCTGCACAGGAGGGGCCTGGAAGCTGGGGCTCAGGTGACCGCTGGACACACTGTCTCCTGCCCAGTCAGCTGAGCAGGAGGGGGACTTCCGTTTCTCTCTGAGCATCTGCAGTCAGGAACAGAAGGGCACGGAGGTGCAGAGGAGGTCATGCAGGGCATCTGCAAGGAGAGGGGAGGGGTGGAGGCCTCAGGGTGTCCTGAGCATTACTGGGCTTTGTACAACTCCCATTTCTCAAAGCATGAACCCATTTCCTCACTGAGTCCTACCAGTCCTGCTAGCCCCCTTTACAGCTCAAGAAACTGAGGCTCAGAAAGAGAAGTGGCTTGCCCAAAGTCTCAGTGCTCAAACCCAGATCTCTAGTCTCTCAGGCTAAGCATGGAATGGGGCGGGGGCGGGGTAGCCAGAGGCCACTTCAAGGAAGACAAGGGGAGGTGGACCCCAGGCCTCGAGAGACTCTTGAGGACTGAACTTGCAGCACACACCTGCGCACACTTCCAGTCTCAGCTTGAACCCATCCAGGCATGGGGAACTCACTACTTCAGGAACTCACTACTTCCTGAGGAAGCCTTGTACATTGTTATTCAGCCCTGACTGTGGAAAAAATCTTCCCCATTCTGGGGAAAAGCAAATGAACCCGTACTGTCTGATTTACCCTCAAGCTGACGATAAAACTGAGGTTCAGCAGCAACACCACAGGGCCCGAGCCACAAAACCAGCACCCGGGAGGGTGGGGATTTGACCTCAGGTCTGCCGGATCCCAAGCACGGATCTGCTCAAACCGCTGCCCGATCAAGCTCAGCACCGGACCAGCCTTCCCGTTTCCCAAGAGAACCAACTCGGCCCCGGTCCCGCCGGGTGCTACCAACCACCCTCCTCCCTCTCACCCACCACTCACCACCCACCGGCACTTCAGCGGTCCTGAGCCCCTTGACAGGGACCCTGGCCTCCCCAGGACCCCTTCTGGCTTCCTCCTTCCAGGAGCCCCCTCCCTAAACTCCATCCCACCCAACCTCGGAAGGAAGGCCTGGCCCCCACCGGGCCCAAAAGGCAGCCTCCTGGATCACATGTGCTTCCAGCTGAGGATCCTGTTACTGGAAAAAAGAAAAGGCTGCTCCCATTTCCCCTCCTCCCTGTCTTGCCTCCAGGCTTGAAAGAGAGAAATTTTTCAAAGGAGGTGGACCCATCATCCACTCGGAGGGGTCCCAGGCAGATCTTGGCTTTGGAGCCAAGGACTCCTGGGACAGGACCCTCTGAAGTCCAGCCACCTGTCCCTCCACCCAAGTGGTGGGGAAGCCTGTTAAGTCCCTGGGGAGAGAAGGTATGTGGGGGCGCTGAGACGGGCCCCCCACCCTAAGCTGGGAGGCCAGGGCCCTGAAGGCAGAGTGAGGAAAAGCCAAGATCCACTCAGGATTACTTCATTGCCAGGCTGCTGAGTAAACTGAGGCACAGGGGAACAGGAGGTGGCATCTGAGAAGCGAAGAAAGACAACCCCGAATTGCAATCTCCCCTTTCCCTGCGCAAGGCACAAGCGGAGACTAGAGCTTCGGATTCCCCAGGACGCTGGCGGATGAGGGAGAAGCTGCGGGGATGGGGATCAAGCCGACACAGTAACGGGCAGCCAGAAAGGGCGATGGGGGGCGGGGGCGGGGGGGGGGGGGGGCGCGACCCGGCTAAACAGACTGAAAGATCCAGGGTCCCTGGCATTTCCTGGCATCAGGTGGCGAGGTGGCAGCAGGGGGAGCCCAGAGGTCAGGGGTCGGGGTGGCGCCTACCCCTGGCGGGCCGGGTCCGGCTGCGGGAGCGGCTCCTCTGTCGCTGCAGCCGGGGCCGCCGCAGCAGCCGGTAGTAGTAGGAGGGCCTCCCGGTGCTCTTCCTGGCGCTGCCGCCCGCGGACATGCTGCCGCCCGCCGGGCACCGGGCAGGGCCTGGGCGCGCTCACACGGGCCCCATCGCCCGCTCCGGCGCGCCCGGCGGGCGTCCCTGCCTTCTCCCGCGCGCTGGAGCGGGCGCCGCCGAGGCCACCGCTGCCCCACAAAGTCGCTCAAACTCCTCCTCCCGCCCCCGCCCTCCCCGAGCAGCCGGCCCCGCCGCGGGGGCCTGGGACCGGGAGGCCGGGCTGGCACCGGCCCGGAAAGTCAGTGCGGGAGAAATCCCGGCCTGGAGTCGGCGGGGCGAGGCGGCCCGGAGTGCCCCGGGACCCCAGGCAGGTCCCCAGGAGGGTCACCGTCCGCACCCTTCGCGCCCCAGAGCCGTGGCCCGACCTCGGGACGCACGGGGCGCTCCAGCCGGCCCGCGGGTGTAGACGGTGCACACCCGCGTGCGCGCGATCGCGGGCACCAGACAGGGTGCACGACAGGCGGCCAGGCGGCCAGGCAGGGACCGCGCTGCGAAACCGGTCACCTTTTCAGGGTCCGAATGAGATTGACACCGCAGGGCGCGTTTCTGCCCCAAGCTCACTGGACTGAGTATGGATCCGCAAACACACCGCCTGGCGAGCTCCCGGCCCTAGCCGCCTAACGGGGCTGAAAAGACTTCCCTTTCACGCAGAAAACTTGCCTGTTCTCTACATTTTTAAAAATTGTGCCGTTTGATACACATATTATTTGTATATCATTACGATTGCAGTGTATATCTCAAGCGCACAAACAGGAGAGAGAGGTAATGAGCACCTGTGTGTCTCGCAGGCTTTGCCAAATCTGAACATTTTGCCGGGCATGATCTAGACCACTCCCCAAATAGAACATCACAGATGCGGTGGGGTCTTGCTCCCCCTGGGCGTTCACAGCAGCTCTGGCAAGCCTGGAGAAGAATCCCAACCCTCGAGGAGATGGAGGCGAGAGGTGCCAACTCTCTCTATTGCCTCCTGCTGAAAGACTTCTCTGAGTCACTCCCCAGCTCAAGAACTCTTCATGGCTCCCCAAGTCCAGACAACCTTCCTTGATATTTGGGGTTCCAACCATCTGGCCCCAACCATTCTCCAGCCTCACCTACTATTCCCTTCCTTCTTACTCTTCCTTGTGTTACTCCCAGAAGGGTCTGCCCTGCCAAAGGCCATCCTTCTAGGGCCCAAATTCTACAGCCTTCCCTGACCATCCTGGCCCTTGCTTGTCTCTCTCTCTCTCTCCTCCTACTTGCCCCCGGAGCGGCATTTATCTTGTAAATTATGCAGACAACCACCTGCCTGAGCTTTATTCTCTCAAGTATAGAAGGGTAAACTGAGGCCCTGACAGGGAGGGCTGACTGGCCTCAGTCACACAGAAAAACGGCAGAGGCAAGTGGTCTTAGCCTGGGGCTCTCAACACGCAGTTTTAGGGGTGTGCTTGAGGGAGAGTCATCCGTGGGTGCTGGAGACAGTCTGGAAGTTCTCCGGAACAGCAAGGTGGGGCCCTGATGGGGGCGGGGCAGTCTCGGCAGAAATCCAGGCCACGTTTTGCACCTCACAAAGAGCGCCCCCTCCTTGGCTCCCTCAGCCAGGGGGGAGGGCCCCCAGGTCAGGAGAGCCTGGATCACAGCTGGAAGCCAGGCGCCTTCCCAGGACCAGGGGGGAGGGGCAGGAGGGGTATGCTCCTCCAAACCCAATCTAGGTTGTCCAAAGACCCCCGCTGGCCCCTCTCGCCAGAGTGCCGGCCAGTCCCTAGGGCAGATGGTAAACCACGGTGCCTGGAAGGACACCGTTAACCTCCTTTGGGTTAAGCAGTGCTCTAGCTCATTCTCAATAGCAAACACTGCGCAGGAGCGTCCCTTGCCGGAGCAGAGGCCCCAGAGAAAAGCTGTATGCATCCTCCTCTGGCCTCCCCACTCAGGTGGGGCTCTTGCAGCCACCTACCCACACCTTGGCACTTCCAGAAAGAATGACCTCTGCAGCCAGGTCCACCAGTTTTGGTGGGTGGAAGGCTCCCAGGAAGTCCAGCTCAGGGTGGGGGCATCAGTCCTGTACCCAGAGCCTGGAGTTCATCAGGCCCAGTTTCCTTCCCAAAGCAGGAATGCCCTGATCAACCAGGGTCTGGCCTCCCCTTGAGGGGATGAGAGGTTCCCTGCCAATAGACTATCAGTGGCTGAGACAAGTGGTCTTGACCTGGCATCCCCAACTAGCAGATTTAGTTGTCTGCGTGTAGAGGGAGGGGGGAAGTAGCCAGGAGCTCCGGACCTCGTCAGTAAGCACAGCTGGGCTCCAAAGATCAGGCAGAGTCTCTCTGCTTACGCTTGGACTTCTCAAGTTCTCTGTGCCTCAGTTTCCCCACCTAAAGGAGAAGCTATGGGCCCCCAACTTATCTACCTTGTGGAGGGAAGAGGGTCTGCTATTGAAGAGGAAGAAGCTTCTGCATTCCTGGCCTTGGGATGGGGTGGACATTGCCAACCACGCAAGCTGAACATCTCCACAGGCCTCGGGAGGGTCGGGAGTAGGGACCAGTTGAGTACTGTGTAGGCAGGGGGCAGAGCAGGACCTAGGAGACAAGGGGCCTGGGCTCCCTGCCCCTCCTCCTGTCCCAGGACCCCCAGGGCGGCAGGCAGGCAGACAAAGGCTGCTCCCTGCACACCCCAGCAGAGCATCTGGAATCAATCCCGCTGTGGAGCAAGCCACCCACCCCCTTTCACTGCCCCTGCGGCCTCCTCCCTTTAAACAGGAGCAGTCCCCTTTCTGGAGGCCACCCAGCCTAGAGGAGGGGCATTTGAAAACACCCTCCCCACCACCATTTCCTGCAATATTCCCCCTCCAAGGGGAAGCCCTCTGTGATTGCCCTGGCCAGCATGGGCTTCCCAGGCCCTGCTGATCTGTGAGCTGGGGCCCCACAGGGCTGGCCGTCTGTTGGTGGTCTGTTCTCCACTGCTCTCTGGACTCCAGAGGGGCTCCTGAATAGGCCCAGCTCCCACCTCTCAACCTGCTGCTTTGGGTCGGGGTCAAGCCTGCCGCCTCCACACTCCTGAGCCTCCAAATCACCCTAGTACATTAAACACGGATATTTCTGGGTTCCCCCAAGACACTTGATTCCGTGGTTCCAGATGGGGCCTGGGAATCTACATGTTTAGTAAGTGCAGACACAGGGACAGGGGCCAGCTAAATCAGATCTGACCCCCCACGTGCCCTTAAAGCCTCCAAAAGTGAGCTCACAGAGTAATGAAAAGGACCAAGCTTTGTCACAAAGCAGCCACCTCCCCTTGCACCCCTGGCCACTCCAGACCCTTACCTATCTGCTCCCCAAAGTCTCCCCGCTCATTCCCACTCTGCCTTTGCCCTGCTGGTCAGATGGCTGCCACGAAGCTCTTCCTTCTGCATCTGGTGAACTCCTCCTTACCCCTCAGGGCCCAGCTGAAACGTCACCTCATTAAAGCAGTCTGAGCCCAATGAGAGACCCTCCCCACCCCCGCCACACCCCACCAGTTGGGTTGTATAATGAGGACACAGGAGAAGACCAAGGAGAGATGGACCCAAAGAATCTGCATCTGGGTGTCAGGAGAATAACACCCTGCTGGGAAGAGGGGGTTGGCGGCCTTAAAGCTGGGCTGTAAGTCCAGGTAAACCACCGGCTGGGGTGGGGGTAGGGGGGGTTGTTAGGTCAGGAGGGACACCAGCTGCAGAGTGAGGGGGCCAGCCGAGCGCATTCTCCCATCCTCCTGAGGTATTAGGTTTAAGGTCAGTGAGAGAGGAACAAAAATGCATATTGTCAGAACTACCCCTGAAAAGCCTTCAGTTGCCCACAAAGGACCCTGGACAGAGGTGAGCACGAGGCAGAAGGGCATGGCCTTTACTGAGGGGCCATTTGGCCCAGGAGGAAAGAGCAAGAAGAACCCGTCACCTAACATTAGATTCCATCCAGGGAGGAGAGGGGCTCACACCGGGAGGGGACCCCAGAAGTCCAAGACTTTCCACAGAGGAGGGCTAGAAGTTTGGCCTGGAGAGGTCTGTCTGAAGATGAAGCTTGGATTTAATACTGATAAACCGTATTCGGCATTCACTGTGTGCCAGACCCTATCTGGGGCATTCAACGCACAGGATCCCATTAAATCTCACAACAATCTTAAGAGGCGGGTGGTTACCACCTTCAGCTTACAGGAAATATTGGTGGACCAGAGAGGGTAAGTTCCCTACGGTTACACAGCCAGCACTAGGAGTCAGGATTTGAACCCAGGCAAGCTGGAAAAAACAAAGTTCTTAAGGCTGAGCAGGACTTCAATGCAGAGAGGGAGGAGGGGCAACAGCCTGGAACTTTCCATAAAAGCCAGCTTTGACAAGGAACAGCAGGAGATGAAGAGGGTTAGGAGCCCTGCAAGGGGAAACATTGGAGCCCACGCCAGGCCCCACACAATGGGTGTCTGGAGGGCTCAGACCTGTCAGGTTTCCTGTCGGGACGGGGGTAGGCAGCAGTGACCTGGGGAAGTCCCTAGCCAGGCAGTCCGGCACACATCCGCCTCCCGGGCCAGCCTCGACCTTTGCGTGGCTGATGTCCCAGGCAGGGGTGTGGATGGGGGTGCCGCGGTGGGGGGCGCTAGTGGTCAGGGTCATGAGCCTCAGCCTGGAGAGGTGGCCTGCCTGGCGAGCAATGACAGCTTCCAGCGTCTAGTATGCGTCCAGGAGCAAGGCTGGACCAGGAGCAGGACCTTCATCAGGATGTGGGGGAGCAGGGGCTCTCCCCACACAGTGGAAGGTGCAAACAGGCCCTGCGAGGTCACACTCGAGGCCCAGCCAGCTGTCCAACACCTCCACTGCTCCCCAGACTTTCTCCCGAAAGCCACCAACAACTTTATTGACATCCTTCCCAGAAAATGGCCCCGTTGGGGCCATGCCGACCCCAGACTTGGATGACTCTGCCCCTCTCAACACAGAGGGAATGGGGGGCCTGGTCAAGGGTGGGTATTTGCACACACACACACACACGCAGCCCTTGGGGAGTGTATTTTCTAAATAAAGTCACTCAAAGCAGGACTGAGGGTGAGCCTTGGGAGACGCCAGGGCCCTAACAGGGGCACAAGGCCAGTCGGCAGGGTCATTGTGTTTCTTTGGTGCTGTGTGACTTAAAGGAAGCCTCTTGACATCTCTGAGCCTCAGATTCCCATGTGCTAAATAGAGATGAGACATCTCCATCTCCGCCCAGCCCAGCCCACCTCCACAGGATTCCATCAGGATCTAGAAATTTCCCCCAGTCTCAAACCAGCACCTATATGTTCCCTCCTGTCCTCCAGAAGCCCAGAGAAGATGTAGTTCCTTTGTACACGTCAACAACCTGTCCTAAAATCCTGGCTCATTCTCAATAGCAAACACTGCGCAGGAGTCTCCAAAGGAGACTTTGGAGAGCTAGCAGGAACCTGCAGAGTGGGTGATGGAGCTGGAGAAGCCGAGGCCTCACAGAACAGCCACCTGCCCCAGGGACGCTGCCTGGATCCGGCATCAATTCCCCAGCCATCAGGGGTCTGATTGCCCCTCACACCCCAGCACAGAGCAGTCAGGGTACGGCAGCGTCACTCGCTGCAGATGGAAAAGGGAGGCCGAGACACGTTGTGACTCGCCCAGTGTCACACGTGAGTGTTGGGGGCAAGGCCACTTTGGGACTTAAACAGAACTGCCAAGACCCCCTTTCCCCCTTGACTCCTTGGACCGCCCCCTTTCCCCCAGAATGCCTGCTGCCTCCTGCCCACAGGTGCCCTGGGCTGCTGCTCCAGACCGGCTGCCTCCGAAGCTCAGGGCTCCAGTCCCAGGGCTGGGGGAGGCTGGGATCCACTCTCCAGGCCCCAGCCCCAGCCCTCCTTCCTCACCCCCACCCAAGCAGCCAGCATTTCAACCCAGATGGCCAGGCCTGAAGCAGCTCTCTCCCTGGACTTCCTTCCCCTGCCCTGACCCAGAAATGCTGCCAAGCTCCAGGTGGGCCCCCAACCCCTCCTTCTCTGGGCCCAGGCCTGGGGCTGAGGCTCCAGGTCTCCGGGCTTCGTCCTCCCCTTCCAGTTGATGGGCCCAGACAGCTCCACACCCACTGGGTGACCAGAGGGGGTGGCATATGGTCCCAGTGTGAGGTCAGAAAGGCCCCTCCCTTCCCAGGCAGGCCTGCCTGGTCATCTGTGAACCACTTCATGGCCGGCACTGGCCTGGGTTCCAGGCAGGAGGGGCCTTGCTCAATCCTTGCAGGATCCCACTGAGGAGGACAGATGAACTGGCCCAGGAGCCAGCTCCTAGGAAGCTCCCGTCTAAGCAGGGTGCTGAAAGAGTATGGGATTTGGGGTGAGCCCAGATTAGTGCCTTCACCTGCCTGTGCCTTCAGTTCAACTACGGAATGGGTTTAATGATACTTACACTTTGTGAGGTTGTAGAAGGTCAAATAGCATAGCGAATCCAAACCCTGTATGTAAACTGACTAACATCTGCCCCTCTGGGCTGTTTCTTTTCTGACTCCTCTGGGCTCCTCAAGAGCAGGATAGTCAGAGCTGGTCAGCAGAGTTACCAGCCCAGAAAAGGCTCTCAGTAAGACTGACTACGAGAGATGGTAGCAGCATTTGGGAAAAGTGGCTGACCCCTTCTGATCTGGACTCAGCCCTAAGGAATTCAGAGGAGGGAGAAGTCCCAGAAGACTGCCTGGAAGAAGAGTCATAGGCACTGAGCCAGAAGGCTGAGTAGGAGTTGACTGGGTAGAGAACAGAAGACTGTATTCTTGGAGGGGGAGACAGCATGAGCAAAGACCCTGAGGTAGAAACCAGCAAGGCATATGCTGGGGCAGTGTGTAGAACCGTGAGGCTGGAGCAGAGGATGAGGTGGGTCTCGGGAGCAGGCTGTATGAGGTGTAGACGCAAGTGGCAGTGAGGCCCAGGCAGCCCTTCCATAGGGGAGAAATGAAGTGGTAAAGAAAGAACCCTGACCAGGGAGGCAGAGGATCAGGCTCTAGGCCTAGCTCTGCGGCTTTGGGCCCGTCTGACTTTGACAAGTCATAGATCTCTCTGATCCCCACTCTGCAACTCTAAGGGAAGGCCCGGCTTTAGAAGGCAGGACTGCAGGTGGGGGGTGAGGCTAGATGCCCACAAACTACACTGAAGCATTCAGACACGGATTCTAGGGCGCCACTCTCAACATCACTGAATCCAAATTTTGGTGGGCAGGGCCAAAGAATCCATATTCTTAAAGTTTTCTAGCAGCTTTCTTGGGGAGCCACTGGCTAAGATAGTTGTAGACTCGGCTGGATAGCTTTCCAAGTCCTGAGCATGCCAAACAGGGTCCCGCCTCAGGGCCTTTGCATGTGCTCTTCCTTCTGCCTCACCCACTAACCCCAGATCTTCAGATGGCCAGCTCCTCCTTGTCATTCAGGCCTCGGCTCAAATTCACACCCTCAGAGGCCTGCCCTGGCCACCTTATCTCAAGCGCCTCTGCCCCAATCCCCACACGCTGTCCCATCGCCCTGTTTTATTTTCTTCAGCCTCCTGCTTCCTAAAACTATCTTATCTGTGTATTCGGTTGTTCACTAGTTGTCTTCCCCTAAACTGTAATGAGGGCAGGGGCCTTGTTAGTTCTGTCACAGCCATGTCCCCCGTGCACAGACCAGCACTCAGTCACCGCTCGGGGAATGAGGTGAATAGAGGGAGCTGGGCTCAAAGCCCCCCTTCTTTTCTCAAGAAGCGCAGCTGTGGGACCAGGGGCAAGTCACTCCCCCTCTCGGGGCCTGGCTCTCCTCCATGGGACACACAGACAGCAGGCTGCAAAGTTGACTTTCAGGCAGCAACCTGGAGCCGATCAGGAGGCCAGGCTGTAAGTCCTGACTAACCTGGGGCTGGCACAGAAGAAAGGAACGGATGAATAAATGCCTTTGCTCTGCGGTGTGCCTCTGAGCAAGTCCCCTCTCATTCGCAGACCCCCACCCTGTCCCCCTCCTGTAAAATGGAGTTGGCCTGGGGGGGGTGGCCCTTGGGCACTTACACGTAGAGCTTCTGTGCCCAGTCTGGAACATAAATGGGAACCACAGCAGGTGTTAGAGGAGGGGCAGCCTGGGCCAGAACCATCGTTCTCACACTTACTTGCCTTTCCTGGGGATCCCACCCAGCCCAAAGCTGGTGTCCCAGGACCACATAGGTGAGAATTAAGTGTGGCTTCTGTAACCTGTCACCCCTCAACTCTTAAGAGCAAGAACAATGCCGGCCCTGCCCCCATCCTGGGAACAGCATTTTGTCTGGAAATTCCACCAAGGGGAGGAGGAAGGGCTGGGGCCCTAGAATTTCTGTGCCTGCTCAAACAGGAAGTAGCTAAAAGTTTGGGGCCAAGGAAAACAAGTTCAGGGTCATCCTGGAAATCAGCAGTCCCCTTGGCTGGGACTCGCCCCTCTCACAGGTGACGCTCTCCTCCTGATTAATGATTAACATAGACAGAAGGTGTGTGAAAGGGGGATGGTCCAGGACCACAGGCAAAGGCCTAAAAGGAAGCAAAATTCAGTCAGTCTCATCTGGCATACCTTTGATGATGGGGAGCTCACTACCAAACTGTCCCCGCCCCCCCCACCCCCACCCCCCACCCCTGCCCCGTCCTCAGAAAGTCTACAAGTGACAGTGCCTTCCCATAACTAGGAATTGCAGAAGGCCTTCAGGGATCTAGTGGTCAGTCCACCCTTGACCCAGGGCTCAGAGGGCTTGGGACTTGCCCAGGGTCCTCCCTCGGTTCCCAGCAGCAGAGGAAGCTATTACAGGCACAGTAAGGAGGAGCCAGTAGGAGGGCTGGGGCTGGAGTTTGAGCTTCAGCCCCGCCCCCACATTCCTCCTGGCTAAAATGCCTAGGTTAGGGTGGGGGGGGCTGACCTCTGGCTGACCTTTATTAGAAAGCCCAGAGGATGCTGGGAAGAGCGGGGCGTGGGGGGGGGGGGCGGAGGCACGGGGGGGGGGGGGGGGAGCGCATGTTGGTGACCTGGGTTACAAAGGCCCCGATGCAGCCTGTCTGACCCACAGCCCCTCTCCTCTTCCCTGTAGCCTCTGCCTCAGCAAGCTGCAAGAAGCCTTCAGAAATTTCTAGACCTGCTTTCTCTGCCCTTGTGTTTCTTATGTCCTCTCTCTCCCAGCCAGCCCCCTCACACGGGCTCCCATGCACACACAGCCCCATCTTCCCACTGAGGCCCACATCTCCCCCTCCCCAAAGGGCTCCTTCCAGGCCCTGCCAGCCCCAGGGCCCACAGAGCAGCCTGGAGCCCTCTGGAGTAGCCCGTGGTGCTGCCCCCTACTGGGCTGTAGAGCCCTAGGACAAAGTCCTTGGCCCTGGTGCCACCACAGGGAGGGCTGTGCCCCTTGAGATCCCCAGGGTGGCATGGCACAGGGTTCCAATCTGCTGAGTGACGTGGACTGGCCCTCCCCACCCTCTCTGGGCCCCTATGCCCACCGGAGCAAAGGGGATGGCGCAGAACCTGGGTTCTCAGGTTGGAGATGCTTCACTGCCGTGGAGAACAGGTTAAAATGCAGATGCCCAGGCCTGCCGGGGAGAGTCTGGCTTGGCCAGCCTGGGAAGAGCCCAGGAGTCTGCATTCTTAACCAGCCGGGAGTGAGCTCACCCTGGCCACACTGGCCCCCTTCTCTCTCTCTCAGATCCCCAGCTCTGTATGGGTTCTGGGACTCCAGCCCCCAACAATGGTGTCATAAGTCTTTTCCCAACCGCCACCTGTCTCCTGTCCCTTTGTCAGCACTCCGCGTGCGGTAGGCAGGCAGGGATCCCAAGCCTTACAGTACAGATGGGGAAACTGAGGCTCCGAATGGAGAACAACAAAGTTTGCCCATAGTCCTCGTCCCTCAGAGAAGCCCCTGGCTTCTACCGTCCTTCCCAGCTCCCCAAAGACGATCTAGATTCTGGGGCCCAGCAGGTCCCTTCAGGTCAGGCAGCAGCCCTGACTGGCCCCATTTGTCCTGCTCTGTGTGCCCTGCGACCTCACCAGGTCCTGGGCTGATTAAAATATCCCCTTACAGCTCCAGCAGGCCTGGTGTCCCCTTACAGGGCTGGGAGGGACACGGTCCCATTCCCAGCTTGGTGCCGCACTCTGGCTACCCTCAGGAGCTGGACACTTGCCGGCACCACAGAGCTCAGAGAGAGCCTTCCCCTGAAGTGTTTGCAGAGACCAGCCAGGAGAAACCAAGGCCCAGAGAGGGGACCTTGCCCAAGGTCACACAGGACCCAGTTAATCACCCCAATACAGAGCTTCCTTTCTGGCAGGCAGTATTAAGTCAGTGAGTCCATATAACACCCTTAAGAGGTGGACACTATTATTCGCCCATTACACAGGCACAGAAAGGCGATTGTGGCAGACCCGGGACTCGACCTCACGTAGCCTGGCTCCTAATGGTAACCCCTTGCTGCCACAGATGGTCTCCCCTCTCCTGTCCTTGGGTCATTTTGTTTGTAAAAAGGCATGCTATAGCAATGAGGCAGGGCCCTTGGCTTCTACTCCCAGCCCGGGGCGGTGAACACTGGGTGCTGGCCCAGCACCCGACCTCAGTTCTCGCCGCGGCCTCAGCCATGCTGGTCCCCAGTCCTCCAGCCCCCAGTTCTCTCTTTGTGTCTTTGCCCCCACTGTCCCCACTCGGAGGACACAGGCTTCCTAAGCTCTGAGCTCCTCTGTGAAGCAGGCTGTCACTAGCTCCAAAGACTAACTTGAGTCTGTCCACCTCTCTCCACTATCGTGACTCAAATCCAGGTCGCCACCATCTCTGGCTTTGGGAACACCCACAGCCCCTCCTCAAGCTGCTTTTCCACAAAGCAGCCCTCTGTGCCAGCCACCCTGGCCTTGCTCACCTGTGGACACCCGTTCCAGCTCATCCCCCCCACCCCGGCTCTCGTGAGCAGCCTGGCCCACTCCCACTCCCTCTTCGTTTCCAGAGAAACCACTCCCTTGCCACCCCAACCTCACTGCTTCTCCCCCAAGGCCTGCCCACCCCATTTTCTCCGGGCCCCCCGCCCATACCTTTCCTCCAGGGAGCCCTCCGCATCATGCAATAATATCTGTGTTTTGGTGATTCGTGTCACATTTGCCTCTCCTGGCACGCCGCCCTCCCCAAGGAGCAGGGCCTGCCCGCCTGGCTCACATCATAACCCCGGTGCCCGGCCCGGGGCCGGCACGTGGTGGCTGCCAATCAAGAGGAGAAGCGTGTCACGGTCCTGAATGCGGGAAAGCACCATACACATGAACGTGCACTGGAGTCCCCAGACCTCTGGGCCTCTGAGCCCCATGAAGCCAAAGGGGGCCTAATGCCCTCCGCCCCCCCCCCAAATAAGTCACAGCTCAGGACTTACTAATTTTCTTCTGCACAAGTTTCGGTGCTTTCGTTCTGTGATTTATAGCCCATCCGATAAATTTCCCCCATTACCTTTCACACCGAGCATGCTGCCTTTCTGCCGGTTCAGGATACATTTGGCTCACTGGCCTCTCCCCGGAGAAATCTAAGGCTTGGCTCCAACTCAGGAGCAGGCCCACGAGGCCACGTGAGATTCCAAGGGCTCGTTTCAGACCCAAACCTTGAGCAGGTTGAGCCTCACACTCAGGACTAACTGGGCAGGCCCCCAACTCCCCTCCCGCCCTCCCTAATGGCGAGACTCCTGGCAGAGACAACGTAGGCTGCCCACGGGGGCCCTGGTAGCCAGTTTGAAGGCTGGGCTGCAGACTCTAGTGCTTCTCCTGCCCAGCCTCGAGGGTTTCCATAGACTCCACAGACGGGATCTTCCTCTACCTCTCTAACTGCCCGAGGAAGGCAGGAACTCATCAGACCCATCTCACAGTTGAAGAAACTTCTCTGAAATACAGAAGATCGCATGCCAGCCCTGCTTACCCCACTGGGTACTTGCCAGGTTCGGGTGCAGCCAGCAGAGATTTCCGAGGGTAGCCTCTGTGCCAGGCATTGTGCAAAGTGCTTGACCGGAGTAGTCTCACTCACAGCCACCTTTAAAGGCCGAAGGTACTATAAGCCCATTTTACAGATGGGGAAATCAAGCCTCAGAGAGAAGCAACTTCCCTAGGTTTGTACAGGAAGCAACTGGCAATGACCCAGAGGAAGTACTACTAACGTGAGGGATGAGAAAGGTCTAGAGGCTACAGGGAGCACATAGCTCGAGGCAGAGCTACCCACTCAAAAAAAAAAAAAAAAAAAGTGACCGGGATACAGGGAGAGCTCAGCACGTCAGGGGTCGGAATCCCATCCCTGGGAGTGCCCGGCTGTGTGACCAGGAGCAAATCCCTTCCCCTCTCTGGGCCTCATCCTCCCACCCTGTAGAATATGAACACTGTCCTGCCCAGGACTATCACAGGGCTTGCATGAGGCAACATGCAGAAAGCTGCCTTGTAAACTGTCCGGTCCGGGGCCAAGTCATTTCTGCATGTTCTGACAGTGAAGGAAGACATCATGCAAAGACCTGCAGGGAACCTCGGTGCTCCTCCGGGCTAAGTTTGACTGGTGCCTCTGAACCGTGAGGGGATCTGGACAGAAAACCCAGGCTCCTCCTCGGATCACAAGCTGCTTACCTCACCCTGAGGCGCGGAGCCACCAGGCAGCCCTCCTGCCCCCCGGACGCCCAGATCCCTGCACTGCCCAGCCGGTGTGGGGCACGGAGCAGAGGACGTTGCAGGCTGGCCTGGTGTCCCGCTCCCCCACCAATGCCCGTGGCCCTCGGGGCCACTAAGTCTGCTGTCCTCCCCGGTCCAGCTCCTGAAAGTTTCTGCTTCTGCTTTACAGTTTCCGTGGCAACCACCTCTCTCCCTCCGATTGTCTTCCTCTCCTCAGTCACTTTGCCATCTGAAGAGGCAAGTTTCTCTCTTCTTTATGCGACCAGGAGAATAAAAGTGGGTGGGGGCAGGAGATCGGGCCAGGAGAATGGGGACGGAGATGGGACCTCTGGGGTGCAGCCAGGGGCTGGTGCGGTCACGGTGTGTCCCCCCCAGAGACCTCTGCGCCTGGGACTGCCCACAGGTCCTCGACAGCAGGCTTCTCCAAATGTGACTGTCCTGCTCCGAGGGCCTGCCGGGCCCTGCAGGAGCGGCTCTGGCTTGTGGGGGGCAGGGGGGTGTCAAGGATTCACAAGCTGGCTGGGCCCAAATCTGCCTGCCACTGTCCGTCTTCACCCACGAGTGCCCTGGGTTTGGACTGCGTCCACCCCCCTGCCACACGCCCTCTGCTTGTGGGAACCCTTCCTTCCCCAAGGCCTGGCTGCAAAGTAGCCCCACAGGAAATCCCCACCCCTTCAGAACTCCCCACTACCCCACTGTACCCATTCCTCTGCCACCCAACCTGCCCCCCAGCCGACGGCCTTCTGCCCTGCAAGCAGAGCCGATGTCCCCCTCACTCCATGTCCCAGCAGGGCTACAGGAGGCCACGTGGAACCTGGGGCCACAGAGACCCGGGCTCCAGCCTGCGTTCAACCACCAGCTGGCGGCCGGCTCTCCACAAATTTGCTCTAGAACTCTGTCTTCCCCGTGGTCGAATAAGAATGGCACTCACTTCCTCCCGGGCTGTGGAAGACTGAAATGAGTTTGCAGGTCTGAAAGAGCTTGGAAAATTCTGAAGTGCTGTGGGGAGTCCGGGATTATTTTTAGGCACTGAATTAGTGCCATCCAATGAACAGCCCGAAGGCCTCCTTGACCCCACGGGTCTCACGGCTCTCTTTCTCCACCTGCTGACCTCCCGAGGCATTGACTGGGCCACCAGCTTCCCTGAAACAAGCGCGCACACACACACACACACACACACACACACACACACACACACAGCGCCCCTGGCGCACGTGGGGCCCCGCAGCTCAGCCAGAGCCAGATGTTGGCTGAGGGGGCTGAGGATACCGCGGAGGCCTAAGTCAGCAAGGAGCGGCCCGGGCCATGTGTCGGGGACAAGGGTGGAGGAATAGCTTCTTCCTAGCCCATGGGGACTGGGGACTGGGGCTGGGGCCAGAGGCAGCCCCAGAAAGGGCTCCCCCACCCTCGGGGCTGTCCACTGCCTTCTCCTGTTCCACTGAGACCCACCCCCTCCCCTTATGGTCTGCTGGGCTACCCAGGAACACCTCCTAAATGTGCTCTCCCCGGAGAAAGGTCTCTCCCTCCCCCCCATCAGGGCCTCCCTCCTTTCTCTGATGCTGACAGTGAACATCCCCCCCCCACACACACACTGCCCGCCCAGCCTCAGACCTACACGTCACCCCTTCCAAAATGCTCACAGAGGCTGCACCTGCCCAGGCTTGTGCTAGGATAGGGCTGGTTTCCATGTGCAAGGGGACGCCTGGGGCTGAGGCAGCTCATGTGTACACTTGAGGCCCATTTCACTTTCCTCCAGAGACCTGAAGAATCAGAGGGCTTTAAGCAGGCTCAGAGAAAAACGAATAAAGACTCGTGAAATGTCAGAACCAAGTGAATGAAGACAGGGTCAGCCACGGCCTGCCGGGGACTCCCTCCTGTGCCGGCCCTTCTGTGCCCCCCTAGTCCTGGTTCAAGAGCCCAGGATTCCCACAGCTGGCATGGGGTGTTCAGGATCTGGCAGTGAAAACCCATGCAAATACTAGCACCGTCCTGTGAGGGACACTGTCTGAGCCCAAGGGGGCTCAGACACAGTCCCTGTTCTCAGGAAGCCGACCGTCTGGTAGGACAACACATGAACTCCCGCAGGATCCCACCAACAAGGACCCAAGGCAAAGGAAGCATAAGGAAGGCAGGAACTGATTCTGACTGGCAGGGCAGGTGGAGATCAAGGAAGGCTTCAAAGAGGAGGTGGCATCTGGGCCAGGACTTTGAGTAGGATTCCAGTAGGCAGAGGACATTAGGGAAGGGAGGGGACCCACTGAGATTTCACAGCAGCCTAGGAACCACAAAGAGACTTGACTTCCCTTTTCCAAATGCCATGTGGTTAGACCATGGTGAGGGTTTGGGTCTAGAGGATGTTGGCCCCGTGTCTAATCAGCTGGGCCTCTTAGGCCAGGTGGGTGATAAATGCCGCAAGATGGCCCAGAGGGAGGCATTCTTTTTTTTTAAAGATTTTATTTATTTATTTGAGAGAGAGAGAATGAGAGAGAGCACATGAGAGGGGGGAGGGCCAGAGGGAGAAGCAGACTCCCTGCCGAGCAGGGAGCCCGATACGGGACTCAATCCAGGGACTCCAGGATCATGACCTGAGCCGAAGGCAGTCACCCAACCAACTGAGCCACCCAGGCGCCCCTGGCCCAGAGGGAGGCATTCTGCAGCCTGGCTCCTGACACCAGACCCTGGGGCAATGTCTGTTCTGGTCACTGCTGTCATGGGACAGTGGCCCCAAAGTGCCAGTGGGAGACAGAGCCTGCCAGGTCTTAAAAGCCCTAAAGAAAAGAGTCTCCTTGAGTTCCCTGAGCAGCCCGTTCCGGGACTTCATACCACCCCACGGTCAGCCAGGATGTTCTTCCCCCTATCTAACCTACATCTCTCTTGCTGAAATGTACACCCACCTTGCTTTGGAGACACAGGAGTAACAAAGCACAGAAGCTAAAAGGCCTCACCGGGAGCTCGGTTTGCAGCTGAGGTGGGAGTGGGGCTGGGTCAGTGGACACAGACACCACCCCCGGCCCTGACAAGAGAGGACAAGGCCCCCTTTGTGTGCATGATTAATTTATAGGCCTGGGGAGGGCCAAGCGAGCGGGAATGTCCTCTCTCTAGGCCTTGGAGGCTTCCCTGACCCAATTTAGAAGCTGCGTTTATTGGGTTGTTCATGTCAAACCTTCCCGATGAGGTCTCTATTCCCAGCGTGCTCATGAATTTTCCAGGGGTTTAATAGTGTACAATCTGAGAACGATTTATTAAGAAGATTAAACCCCCCAAATATGCTGCCGCATGCTCTACAAAACATGGCAAATTTATTCTCCAGCGTCAGTGGGCTCCCACTGCCCTGCGCAGCACATGAACGCTGGAACCCCTCGCCCTTGGGGAGACAGGGAGGCCACATGGGGTATGGGAGTGCCCAGTGAGGGTCCAGGGGAGTGTGGGAAGGTGTAGGTTTGAAGACACTGCTCTGGTCCCCTGCCCACCTTGTCCCCCGCTTCCCTGCTGAGCGAGGGCTCCTGGATGCTAGATGCAGGATGCCGGTCTAGATGCTTCCTGCTCTGGGACTTGGAATCAAAGTCCTACGGTCATCTCTCTGGGCACCCCCTCACTCTCCACATCTCCCATCACTGGGAACTCCTGGAGGGGAAGACCTGGGTCAGATGTGGCCAGAGGTGTTAGAAAGAGATGCACCTTTTGCTTGACCCTTCCTGGGCGGGGAGGGAGGGGCTGCACTTGAGGGGCCAGAGGAGGCCTTGCCGAGAGAAAGCTGGGTGGAGGATGTGAGGTCAGGGAGGAGGCAGCCCTGGCCCAGCCCTTGGGACAAGGGGAAGACAGCAGCGCCCAGGGCCCACGCCGGGCAGATCTGGTCTCAGATGCGGGTGCAGAGGCCCAGGCCTCAGTGCTGATCTGAGACTACCAACTGGCCTCTCTTCTCCCTGCTGGCTCTCCGGTCCAGTGGGTCCCCAGAACCATCTCTTTTATCACTGGTGATAAAAACTGTCACGGCGGGGCGCCTGGGTGGCTCAGTCGGTGAAGCGTCTGCCTTTGGCTCAAGTCATGATCCCAGGGTCCTGGGATCGAGTCCCACATCGGGCTCCCTGTTCAGCAGGGAGTTTGCTTCTCCTCGGCCTGCTGCCCCCCCCCGCTTGTGCTCTCCCTCTCTCTCTCTCTCTCGCTCTCTCTCTTTGGCAAATAAATAAATAAATAAAATCTTAAAAAAAACAACCTGTCACGGCTGGGGCATGTCCACCACTTACTCTGTGCCAGGCACTGTGCTGAGCTTTAAACACATTGTCCCTTGTCACACCCACGCCACCCTGCCAGTGGGTGCTGTTATCATCATGTGCCTTGGCCGAGGGAGTGAACCTTTGGGAACGTAATCCACACGCCTAGGCCAGGCAGCCAACAACCGACAGAACCAGGCTCAAACGCTGCTGGTCAGACTCCAGTGTCTGAGGTCTCAAGGTCCTTCCACCCCATCTAACTCCAGCTGGGACAACTCCCGCTCCTACTTCCCTGAGGCCCCTCCGTTTGGGCTCACTTTAGACCTCCACGCCCCCCACCAGTGGACCGCCCAGTCTCCTCGAAGGCCACCCAGCCTCCAGCCCCACCTTCCCCAGCCTTCCCTCCATCCAGCAGCCAGAGGGACTGTCCCAGATCCCAAACCTGATGACGTCACTCGGCTGCTGAAACCCTCACCATGGTCGGTCCCCTGGCTGACAGTGCAGGGTGCAAGCCCCCACTCCCCTCCTCCCACTCCCCTCCTCCCACTCCCACTCCCCTCC
>NC_058415.1:80662590-80747256 GCF_002201575.2 Neomonachus schauinslandi | reverse complement strand
CCCACTCCCCTCCTCCCACTCCCCTCCTCCCACTCCCACTCCCCTCCTCCCACTCCCACTCCCCTCCTCCCCTCTGCCCTCCCTCCTACCACCACTGCCATATTCACCACCTGTGCCCCAAGCTTCCTGTCTCCACACCTTTGCTCACACTGCTCCCTTGGCCTGACATGCTTTCCCCATGCCTCTTACTTCAAGACTCTCAAGGCCCGGGCGCCTGGGTGGCTCAGTTGGTTAAGCGACTGCCTTCGGCTCAGGTCATGATCCTGGAGTCCAGGGATCGAGTCCCGCATCGGGCTCCCTGCTCGGCGGGGAGTCTGCTTCTCCCTCTGACCCTCCCCCCACTCATGTGCTCTCTCTCATTCTCTCTCAAATAAATAAATAAAATCTTTAAAAAAAAAAGACTCTCAAGGCCCAAATCCAAAGCCATTTTCTGCAAGAAGCTGTCCCACGATCAGGACTCTACAGTAGAAATGGCTGCTCCCTCCTTGGAGGGAAGTCTTTCTCCCCTTGCCCCAACCCCCAACAAGCCCAGGAGCTCCTGGGGGGCAGGGTCTCCTCCCTCTAGAAGTTCATTCCCCTGAGCCCTGCATACAGCTGGGCATGAGGATTAGGCGGGTTCAGTGCAGATGTGGTCACCTTGACAACATGACACCTTGACCTTGTGAGGGAGAGGAGGCAAGAGTGGCCTGAGTGCCCAGTGCATGAGTCCTTTACCTTTTTGGGGGGCCATGGACCCCTGTGGCCTCTAGAAAGGTCTAAGACTCCCTTCTTGGAAAAATGTTCCTTTTTTTAAAGATTTTATTTATTTATTCTAGAGAGAGAGAGAGGGCACAAGAGGGGGGAGGGTCAGAGGGAGGAGCAGGGAGCCTGATACGGGGCTCGATCCCAGGACTCCGGGATCATGACCTGAGCTGAAGACAGGTTGCTTAACCAACTGAGCCAACCAGGCACCCCTTGAAGTATGAACAAATGTGTTATTTCAAGACCCCCACTAAACTATACTATGACGTGATAGTGTCTGTGATTTCTATGATTTCTACAAAATCACAGAATGGCTAATGCCACCGTGGTTTATCGCCTACATTTGCAATTGGAAGAATTAGAATTTGTAACTGTGGTCAGAGGTCAGAGAAAATAAAGGTGGGATTTTTTTTTTCCTGTCCACATTCTTGGATTCCACCCAGAGACTCCTGGGGTCCTTGGTTGAGGACCCCTGGTGTAGAGGTGGGTGTAAGGGGAAACAGTAGGGCTTGTCCTGGAGACCAGATTCTGGCTATGTGCTGCCTGGCACGTCGCTGACCATCTCAGAGCCCCATCTCCATCCACCTGCCTCGGAGTGATCATGGAGGAACCAGGGCCAGTGCCCTCAGCCTTGTTGCTCAGGCTTATCCCAAAGCCCTTCAGTGGGGTAGGCTTTGCAGAGGCCCCTTGGAGCTGCTATGCCCCAGACAGCCCAGCTCAGGGCCTCAAGGCCCCTGGCTGCCTCCCAGGAAACTTGTTTTATGTCCCGAAAGAGCAGGGCTGACAGGAGATAAATCGCCAAGGAAGGCTGGAGTGGACTCACACTGTCTGCCCGGCGCCCGCCCAGACACCCTGCTACCCACCACCACCCTCTCAGAAAGGATAAAAGCACCATTAATTACCGGGGAAGAAAGGGCGCCATGAGGACGCGCCCAAAGGCTGCTCAGAAATCATCTCTGGCCACATTTTCTGAGTGTAGCGCCAAGCCTAGGAGCCGACTATCAACCCTTCCTGCCCTCTGTCCCCAGCAGGCCGGGCTATCCTCCTCCTGGGATCCCCCCCCAGGGCCACCTTTTAACCTGGGTCTTGCTCCCAGAGACCCCTGACCTATCCACTGTCCGTGAATGGATTGCTTTTTGCAGACAGGAGCCCCAAATAGTGCTCCCCAGCTAGGGGTGGGACCCAAGGGGGAAAGGGAGTCCGCCTGTCATCTCTGCTGTCTTCACCGGCACAAGTCCATCAGCGAATCCTATGGACTCCACTAGGGAAGTGTCCCTGGCCTCCCCCAGACCCCACTGCCAACTCTAGTGATCACCCCCCGCCCAGGAGATTGAGTCGCCTGCATGATAGCCCCTACCAGTTACTTTGTGTGGGTCTGTGCCAACAACTGTCCAGGCAAGAGGTCAGCCCTGTTATTATCCCATTTTATAGACATGGTAACTGAGGCTCAGAGAAGTTAAGTGACTGGCCCAAGGAGGCACAGCTGGAAACTGACAGAGCCAGGGCTTGAGACCAGTCTGTCTGGTTCCAAATCTCCCCTTTAGCAGCTTTTCAGCCCCCGTTGGTCCCTCCTGCAACCACAGGTGGCCAGAGTATCTCTCTAATGGAGGCGTCTGAGGCCCCTCCTTCCCTTTCCTGTCCCTGCCCAGGGGCTCCATCAGAGACTTGCCTCCAAACCCAACTGGTCCCAGTCTCACCTCCACCAGAAAGCCTTCCCTGACTACCCACCCTCCGTGGAGTCAGAAGTCTTCCAGTGCTTAGCAGAAGCTGCCAGATGGCCACTAGCACTGCCTGTGGGGCTAAGCGAGTCTTTTCCTTCGTCACCCCCAGCACCATACCCTCAGCCAGACCCAGACACCCCACAGGGGCTCTTCCAAGAGGTAAACGAGGAAGATCATGCCAGCAATGAATGAGCGAGCCATGGCTCATGCCAACCTTCCACCAGAGACAGATCCGTTCACAGGCAGACAGGGGCCGCTGCCCCAGGATCATCAGAACCGGGCCCACCAGACCAGTCAACCAGGATGGCTAAGCGGGGCTAGGAGTTGACGTCGTAGCCACTCTGAACAGAGAAGAGTCCTGGGCTGGAGAAACAAAGTCAGCAGATGCCCTGGACCCACACGTCACTCGCGAAGAGCCCACAGAAGGGCCAGACCCGTTTTCAAAGCCGAGGCAAAACCATGACTTCGGCTCCAAGCTTACAGCAGGAATAACAGCAGTGCTGTTCCCAACACAAGCACTTGCCTAGGAAATGTGCTTCCCCCAGACAGAAGGACACTGGCACCCAAGCCTGATAGCCTGCTGAAAGCTCGATGCAGCTGATAGAAACGGGGAGGTAGAGGTCTATGTCCTGACTAGGGACATGTTCTGAAAATCTCTTCGTGAAAAAAGCAAGTTGCAAAATGACTAATGATTTTTTAAGAACTGTTAAACAGAATCATAGATGTGCTATGGATATATCTGTGTAGACGAGAGCATGAAAGAACCCTGCGAAAAGCATACTCCAAAGGCCCCCACCCCAGCTCCTGGCTGGGTCCTGCCCCAAAGATCACACCTGAACTCTACACCGGCTCTTGATGCCCCAGAAGATCATGAGCGAAGCAACATTCACCCACAGGAGGCAGAAGCCTTCACCACCCAACCTCTGTGGAGGGCAACTCAGCAACATGGATCAAAAGTTAAGATCCATAAAATGTCCACTTTAAATTCATATATTCTTCTACAATCGTGTCCCTCAGATAAACTCTCACAAGCGTGCAAGAACAGATGTACAAGAATGTTTACACACTCGTTTGCAGCAGGAAAAAAAACCCCCATAAACAGCATCCGTGTCCAGCACAGAGGACCTGGCTGAATTAATTCTGGTCCCTTCTGAGCACGGAATCCCGTTTGGCTGTTCGGCCTCATGGGGCGGAGACGTGTATACCGACATGGTGTGCTCCAGGTGAGGAGGCAGGAGATGTGGGACAACCCCCTGGGCAGACAGGCTCATGGAAGCATGCAGGGAAACAGGTTCTCGAATGTTCTTCAAAAACAAAATAAACAGTGGTTACTCCAGGGAGTGGTGTGTGTGTGTGTGCGTGTGTGTGTGTGTGTGTGTGTGTGTGTGTGTGTTGAGTGGGGCGGGGGCAAGAAAGGGGAGAGGTTTAGTCTTCGCTCTATACCCCCCTGTACCGCTTCCATTTTAAGTCACGGAGTATGCCGATTTTATGTGTTATAACACAGATCCTGGTGCAGACAGATGTTGATGGCGGAGGAGGCCGCGCGGGGCCGGGAGCGGGGGGGGGGGGGGGGGGGGGGCGGGGAGGGGGTCTATAGAAAGCTCTGCACATCCCACTCAGTTTTGCTGTAAACTTAAAATTGCTCTCAGAAATAATGTCTGTCTAAAAAAAGAGAGAAAAATGGAGTCAAAGCCCTTGGAAATGGGCGCCTGGGTGGCTCAGTTGGTTGGGCGACTGCCTTCGGCTCAGGTCATGATCCTGGAGTCCCGGGATCGAGTCCCACGTCGGGCTCCCTGCTCAGCAGGGAGTCTGCCTCTCTCTCTGACCCTCCCCCCTCTCATGCTCTCTATCTCATTCTCTCTCTCAAATAAACAAATAAAAATCTTTAAAAAAAAAAAAAAAAGCCCTTGGAAATGAAAAACACACAGAACTCCGCCCCCCGCCAAGTCCACACTGCTCCTGGCTGAGGTTCCCTGTGCCTTCATCACTCTTGGGCGAGTCCTAAGTCCCAGCCTATTCTCACGTTGTCCTGGCGAGGCGCAGAAAGGGGGTGAAGCTCATGGCAGGGGAGCCCTGCTGAGGTCCCAGAGCTACACCTCTGCTCACACCCTCTCCTCTGACCAGTATGTCCCTTCACCTTCACTGTTCAAACATCCTCCTCCCTGGAAGCACGTTCCAGGTACCCTCACCCCCTGAAATGCAGACTCTCTGAGGACAGTCCGTGTCCTAAATATCTCTCTGTAGCCGCCAGGGTTGGCCAGTCCCTGGCATAGAGTAAGAGCTCGAGAAACACATGCCAAGTCCATGGATGCCCTACTGAACATGTTAACATTTCTAGCAGCCCCAAGCTCCATCTGAACATCTCTCTGTGGCCACTCATTTTGCCTTGAATTATGCATCTGCCTACCCTCAGCAGCACTGAGCTCCTCAGAGGGGCTCCTGGGCCCACACCCCGATGCGTGCCCCAGCCGGCAGCTCACCTAGCTCAGGAATCTTGAACACAAATGTCGGCGTCAGCCAGGAAGGGAAGAGGACGAGCCAAGCAGGCCGGGCCAGGCTAAATGGAGCGGGCACAGGCCAGCCCGCGGTGGTGCTACTGGAAAGCAGACCCAGGATGGCCAGATGATCCAGTTTCAAGAGCAGCTACCGGATTTTAATATAAGAACCTTCTGACTGGGGTGCCTGGCTGGCTCACTCGGTTAAGCGTCTGCCTTCGGCTCAGGTTGTGATCTCGGGGTCCTGGGATCAAGTCCCATATCGGGCTCCCTGCTCAGCGGGGAGCCTGCTTCTCCCTTTCCCTCTGCCCCTTCCCCTGCTCATGCTTGCTCTCTCTCTCTCAAATAAATAAATAAAATCAAAAGAAAAAAGAAAAAAACCCTCCTGACTTAAGGGCACCTGGCTGGCTCAGTTGGAAGAGCGTGTGGTTCTTGATCTCAGGGTTGTGAGTTCGAGCCCCACGTTGGATGCAGAGATGACTTAAATAAATAAAACTTTAAAAACAAAAAACAAAACCAAAAAAAAACCCTCCTGACTTAAATGTAAGCAACTAATTCACATTTAAAAACTAACAAACACCCTACAGTTCATAAGAAATAGGGCTACAGGCCAGAATCCATCTAGCCCCCCTGCCTTTGGTAGCCTCAGGGAGCAACAGTTCAGAATTCAGAGCAGCCATAATTTAAAAAGAAGAAAAAAGGCAAGAAACTCTCCTTGATCCCACTGTCCCATTGACCCAAACAGCTACAGGGCCCACATCCCAACCTCAGCACTACCTGGGACTCAGAGACCAGCCATTCTGGAGACAGGCTGTGTGACCTGGGGCAAATAACTTCACCTCTCTGTTTTCTCCCTTGCAAAATGGAGGCAGAGAAGAATAACAGTGCCAGTCTCCCAGGGGTGTTGTATGGATGCTGGCGGTTATGAGGGAGAAGACCTAGGACCTAGGAAAGGACCCCGGCCTGTAAGGGTTCTTTCTTCCTTACCATGACAAACATGATCAGCTAGCCTAGAGGAGGTGAGGGACTTAGCCACACCACAGAGGGGCCGGGTGGCAAAGCAAGGGAGCACCCTCTCCTTTGGCCCCCTGACCATGCCCCCGATGAGGCAGGGAATGATTAGCCTCAGAGTGACCCAGGGAGACTTTCACAGATGCATGCTCTTCTCCAAAACCACTACATCCCCCAAATAACAGAACTTAGCACTTGCGGAGCATTTAGTACCTACCGGGCACCGTTAAATGCTTCGAGGAAGTTCCTGTCATTTCACTTTCTCAACAATCCCAGAAGGTAGTTATTATTACCTCCCCATTTTCCAGATGAGTAAACTGAGATTCAGAGAAGTGACCTGACTTGTTCGAGGCACCTAGTCAGTGGTACAGTCTGGATTTGGCTGTTGACAGTCTATTCCAGCTCTCTCAGCAAGCACCCCTTCCTGCCTCCTTCCCACAGATCTTTGTGGTTCCCAGTGTGCCAGCACTGACCGAGTCTGGGGACTACCAGGAGCAAGACCAGCTCCTGATCCGGGCAGCCTGGGACACAGAGGCAGGGAACCGTGGACTCTGCCAGGAAGAGCTGCATCAGGGATGACGGAGCCCCTGAGCCAGGGCCAAGAGGTAAGGAGAAGCAAGGCCAGAGGTGTGCAGGTGAGCCCTGGGCTGGTTGCACCAGGAGCAAACCCAAGGCACCTCAAGCTTTGAGGCCGGAGGCTGGGAACCTCAGTCTAGACAAAACCAACCAGGCTCGACTGGAGGCAGGTGAGAGAACAGAGGACTAGAGGAATATGCATATGTGCAAGAAAAATGAAAGAGCCAAACATTATGGAGGTGAAGAAAACTCAAAACCTTAAAGCTTAAAACCTATTCTTGGGGACCCCCCCAGCCCCTGAGAAGAGGAGGCCTCTTGGCTGGGGAGAGTTCCATTGCTCTGGCACCATCACCCCCCAGCTGCCATCTTTGGGGGGGGAGGGCAGTGTCACTCAGGCCTAGGGCTGAAATGTGTTCCCTTAAAATTCACATGTTGACTTTCCAATCCTGAGAATCTCAGAATGAAACCATATTTGGAAATAAGGGCTCTAAAGAGGCGATTAAGGTAAAATAAAGCCATTAGGGTGGGGCTTCGTCTAATCTGACTGGTGTCCTTATAAGAAGAGGAAATTGGACACACAACAAGGACACTGGGTCCTATGTGCCCAGAGGACAACCACGTGAAGAGGACGCAAGAGGGCGACCGTCGACAAGTCAAGGAGAGAGGCCTCATGGGAACCATCCCTGCCGACACCATGATCTTGGGCTTCCAGCCTCCAGAACCGTAAGAAAATAAATTTCCATAGTTTAAGTCACCCAGTCTGTGCTAATTTGTATGGCAGCCCTAGCAAACTAATATATGCGGGGACCAGCCATGCTGTGTAGAGCAAGGACCCTGGCTTGGTCATCTGCAGCCGACCTTGGGCATATCAAGCCAATCCCACCTGCCAACTGGGGGTCGGGAGAGCTGGCCACTCACTTAACAGGGATGGCACAAGACTCAGATTCAGCACATAGCAGCCAGGTGGGGAGTGGCAGCCCGCCTGCCCCGTGCCCCCATGTGCGCACCCCCGGGCACCCCCATCTAACATCAAAAAGCATCTGAACCTTGAAAAACCCAGTCCCTCAGGGATGGACACTGGGGTCGGGGGCAGCGTGGTCAGCTCATCTCGGTTTCCCTGCAACTGTCCTGGTTTTAAAACTGAAAGTCCCAAATCCTGGGACGCCCCCCCCCCCACCTCAGTCCTGAGCAAACCGAGATGGTTGGTCACCCTAGCCGAGGGTTGGACCTCTCCTGAGGCCTTCATGTACTCATTCCCGCATGCATCTGACAAATGCTCACGAAGGCCTACTACAAACCAGAAACTGTGTCAGGGGCTAATGGTGAAAAGCCAGACAGGGAGCCTCTCTGCCCTCATGGGCTTTTGGTCCACTGGAAAGACACAGAAAACAAGCATCAAGAAACTATAAATACACAACCACGTACATGTACCTATAAGACTGTGAGCTGGGCAGGCCCAGTGGGACCTCGGGGCCAAGGCCCGGCTAGCTGCGGCTCAAGGGCAGTGGGAATCGGGAGCAACACGAAAAAGTCTCCAGGAAATTTAAACAGCACACGCACATTGGCTACTGAGTAAAGAGCAGAAGGGAGGTGAGCAAACAGGAGTGAGCCCAGTTAGCAGCATCCTGCAGTCAAGCAGGAGATGGGTCGGCAGCCTGGATCCGGTGAAACCAGCAAGCCTGCACAATGGACAGATTCGTAGGCTCCCCAAGTACCCCTCTGATCTTGCCCTCTAACTCAGCAGACCCTGCCCTCACCCCAAGAAAACCCCCAGGAATCAAAGTAAGTCAAAACCCTGCAGCCTTGCCTATGCACTGACCCCCGCCCCCCTGCCCCCCACACGGCATGGTACCTGTCACTCTCTCGGCCAAACCTGTCCCAAGCTGGCTGTGAATCAATCCCTTCCAAGGGGCCAAGTGACCGTGTGCTTTCCTTCCCCCGGGGGTGGGGGTGGAGCGCTGGTGGTATTTTTAAGCTATTAACAATTGACATCTGTTAATTATTACTTTGTCCACCTCTGTTTTTCTTTCACCCACACCATTGCTCAATCCTCCGGCTGCCGTGGCCCTGAGAAGGAGAAATATTACCTCCCAACAGAGAGCTGGGGAAGCAGAGGCCCCTTGCACAGGTAGAGGTAGGGCTCGCAGTCACTACGCCCTATGCATCTAACAAACCCACATGAACTTCTAGATCCTGAATCGTAGGAAGTACGACTAGGTCTGTGCCCGGTACTGGGGGTTGCCATTCTGGCCCCCTTCAAGCCCTCTACATTCATAGGCACCCATTGCCTCTGGAGAGGTGGTCCTCCTAGCCAGGCCAGACCCTTCTCTTATAGACCCCAGAGATTTCCAGGCTGAGCCCCAATCAGTCAAGCTACAAATACTATAGACTCCATAGAAGGAACATTCCCCAGGAGCCAAGGGAAGGGTAAGAAGGACAAATACCCATGCTCTTCTGGTTGGAGGCGGGGGGCTGGACTGCATGGAGACCTGTACCCCTTTCTGGCTTTGTGAATTGGATCAGACAAGGGTAGGGTCTGGACGGGTAGGCACAAGGCTGAGGGACAGCATTCCAGGCAGGGGGACCCTGAGAACAAAGTCATGGCAACAGGACAGGTGGGAGGTCACGGAGTGTTCAGCTGGCTGAGCTCCTGGGTGCAGAGAAAGGCGCTGTGGGCACGGAGGCTCCTACCAGAGTTTGGAGGTCCCCGAAAATCAACCTCAGAAGTGTGGGTAGGCTTCAGAGAAAATAGGGGGCCCCTGAAGGCCCCTGAGCAGAGGAGTGACTGGTCCGAACAAGGTTTAGAAAGCTCCCCTGCAAGCTGAGTCGAGGGAGATCAGGGATGGAGAGGCAGGCCATGTGACAGGAGCCTGCAGCCTGCTTATCCCCAGGGGACAGTGGCGCAGGGATGGAGGCAGGAGCCAGTGCCAAGGGGAGCTACTAGGCTGGCATGAAGCAGGAAGGAGGGAATGGAGGGAAACTGCCAGGCTGGGATTCCCTGGCCCCGGGCTGGCCAGCGCAAACTCACCTGAGAAAGAGGGATGTCAGGGAGGGGGAGGGGTGATGAGGATGGGAGGACGTGGTTTTAGCAGAAAGAAAAGGACTTCCCTGTTGGACCTTTGATGTGACTTTAGAGCATCTGGTGACAATCACTTCTCCATCTGGAACTCAGGAAAGAGGACCAGGGTAAGAGATTTCCAATCAGGAAGGGGAGTGGTGCTCAGGAAGTCACTGACCCCCGGGATGAAAGGCGCTCCCAGGTGAGAGCTAGCAGGTGAAAAGAGGAGCACTCCCAGGTGGGATCAGGGGGCATCAGGGAGGGGCGTGGAGGGTGTGGTGTCTGGGAAGGCCGGAGTCAGGCAGCTGGAGACCCAGGGCCGACCCCAGGAAGGCTGGCCAAAGCCCTGAGCAATGGTGATAGTGTAATCATCAAAGAGCCCAGGTACAGAGTCCCTTTTACATGCTAGGCCTTGAACTTGGGACCTGACATGCAGCATCTCTCTCACTGACACCTGCCAAACCCCTAGTTTGGAGCTAGTACTGTTATCCCATTTTAAAGATGAGAAAGTCAGCAGAGTGTCTCAGTCCCCTGGCTGGTCAAGCCTAGTCCTGAACCCAGCTGGACTCCAGAGCCCACACACCCTTCTAACCACTCTAAGGCATAGGGGGAGGTCAGTGTCGGATATTTTCATGGGGGGAGGGGCTCCTAGAGGCCAGAAGCTGACCAGGTAGAAGCAGACAACGGTTCCTTGGGCTGGAAAGGGTGGGAGGGTGGCTCTAGCAACTTCCTCCAACAGCTGGCCCAGACTGCGGCAGTAGGAGCCGCCCATCGGAGCGGAAGGATCCGGAAGACTGCAGCAGGGAGCCAGAGCCGGGAAGGACCTTTAGTTCTTGTTCTGCCTTTAGGATCCAAACTTGGAAAACAATGACCGCTAAAAGTGATCTGATGACTAAAATTTTTGACTGTTGCTAAGTTTAGCGCTCAGGGTGGGGTAGGCACGATGATGTACAATGCGCAAACCTTGACTTCCGCCCCCAAGCCTATGTTGTATCCTGGTCCCCTATTTAACTCCTCTATTTCCACATTTCCAAATAATAACTTCTAACCCAAGGAAGGCTTAGAGATGAATGAGATCCCCATTCAGCATCTCCTCAGGACCTAACACCTAAGCTAAAAATTACAGTGCTTAACTCAAAGGAATCAATCACTAATGGTGGAATTTCAGGCACCAGAGGTGGTTTACAGGAGTTGCTGAAATCATACCAGTTCTCAGCCTGCCCTGAAACAGTGCCTGGCACATGGCAGACCCTCAATAAACATGTGCTCCTCCAGGCAAGAGCTATGTAGCTCACTGTTGTTACAGTCCAGGGACAAGAAGGCCTCCCTGGAGCCTCAGAGAGCCAGAAGCCACACCCTCCAGCAATCACCCCTTCATCATGGCCCATCACATTATAATTTACCCATCGGTTCTATAGGATAGTATTATATCTGGCCAGAAAAGGCTTTTAAGCACATATATTTGACCTTTTAAAGTTTGGGGGAGTTTTTCCAAAAGTATTTAGGTTCAACCCAATTGTTTTCAATCCTTGAAAGTCCTTCTGTAACACCAAAACTCAGGCCAGACTAGGGACAGCAAACATGCCAACATTGCGCACGCAGCCCCCTCTCCCCACCTCCACCCCCAGGGCGTGGGCACATATCACTGAGTGATGATGGTATTCTTTTCTGCTGGGCCAAGATGTGGCTTCAGATCCTCTCAATGCCTGGAGTTTGCTTTGTTTCGCTTATAGGAGATGATGTGCCTACCACATAGATATTGTGTCTCCTGTAAATTCCTTCTCTGGGGGAAAAAAAAAAGTGTCTACAAAAATCCAATGAATTTACTGACTACTCATGACATGTGCATCGTATTGATGGGTCTTTGGTTATTTTTTGCCTATGTTTGGTCCCTCTTCTGCCAGGGCCAGCATCCCAATTTTCCTTGGGGATCCCCCCTCTCTCCACTCCCAATTCAGTGGAGAAGCAGAGCTTAGCACTGGGGGAAGGGGGAAGAGAGAGACAGATAAGACAGCCTAACTAATTCATTTACTTAGGATTCCCTGGGCCTCCTTAGGTTCTTTATATACATGAGTTCATAAAATGCGTCTAACTTTGGCCAGTTTGAGGGGGAGGGGGCTTTGTTTCTTGTACCTGAAAGAGCCCTGGCTGGCCCCCGGGTCAGCCCGGCGCCAGGCCCCGAGGAGTGATCCCAAGGCGACAAAGAGTCCTTCCCAGTGTAGCAGGTGGTTGGACAGACTCAAGTAACCCATCCCAGTAGGAACTCCCACTGAGAGCCATAAGGGAACCAGAGAAACTGCCGCCCCCTCCTCCACTGGGCCACTGATGAGCTCCCACCCCCCACTACAGCCCACGGAGGTCCCGGACTGGGAGTCAGGAGAATGCTGTGAGGCCCAGCCCTGCTATTAACTCACCGTGGGAACTTGGACAGATCACCCTGGGCCTTGATTTTCTCGTCAGCAAAATGGGGGTGGAAATGCCACGTGACACCCCGGGCTGCAGGCCAGGGAAGGGAGCTGCATTGTCCAGGCCTCCCAGGGGAGGGTGGTGGTTATGACTACAGACTCTGGGTCTGTAGGTTCCTTTCTCTTGGGTGAGGGCGGGACAGGGGAGGGGGAGCGGGAGGAGAGAGACTCCCCTGAAGCCCCCCCCGCACTGGGCTGCCTCCTCCATACAAGCCCCAGAGGAGAGGGACCCGAGGAACCTTCCAGTCCCAGCTTTTCCTCCCCCATCCAGAGCACTCACTCATTGGAAATTGGGCCTTCTCTGGGCATTTGTGGGGGGACCACACTGCCTTCTATCCACTGAGCAGATAAATCTCCCGGTCTCATCTGAGCTCCCTACACTGAGGCCCTCCCTTCCTTCCTGCTGCCCCTCAGGCGCCGTGAGCCAGGGTCCAGAGCCAGCACCTCTGTCTGCCCAGGAGAAAGGTCAGGCCAATTCGCAGCAGTTGCCCTCCCTAAAGGCTCTCCGTCACCCTCCAGGAGGCCAGAGGGTGAGAGCCAGGGTCAGGGTCGGGTCAGGGCCAATGCCCAGGACTGAACTGCCGGTGGTGAGGAGTGACCAAACCCATTAGAGCTGACCCCAGCCTTTCTGCTCCTTGTTTTCGTACAATAAGCCTGCCCCAGTTCCACAGGCAGGTGAGCTCCTGTGCAACGCACGCGTCTTCAGTATGAGAGGGGACAAATTCAAAGGTACAAGACACCAGATACATTGTCTACAGGCACCGCCCCACCCCCACCATCACCAGGAGCTGCTGGCCACCGAGGCCTCTGAAAATGCTTTTGTGGGCATCCCCCTGCCTCTGCACCAGCACCGTCCCTTAAAACAACATTCAACAGCTTGGAATTACCAAAATCAATTACTCCAAGATGGAACTCGGGCAGACAGGCATTAGAATAAAGACAGCAGATAATTCCCACCGTCAGGTAATTGCTCCCCAGAGAATTTCAGATAATAAAAGAGGAATCAAAAAAGAGAGCATTGGGGCGCCTGGGTGGCTCAGTCGTTAGGCGTCTGCCTTTGGCTCGGGTCATGGTCCCAGGGTCCTGGGATCGAGCCCCGCATCGGGCTCTCTGCTCAGCGGGGAGCCTTTGCTTCTCCCTCTCCCACTCCCCCTGCTTGTGTTCCCTCTCTTGCTGTGTTTCTGTCAAATAAATAAATAAAATCTTTAAAAAAAAGAAAAAAAGAGAGCATTTTTCCCCCAGAAAGGAAGGGGAGACTGTGCACTGATAAACAGAAAGCTATTCTCTTCCCTCCTGCTTTCTCTCCCCTTCCTTGGCTGTGCCCCTGCAGGACCAAACCACAATGTCTCAGAAATTCACGGGGATGGGGATGAGAGGTGGGTGGGCAAGTTCCAGGGTCCTGGACCCTGGGGACAGTGCTGTGTTCTCAGAGGACATTTGACTCTTGTGTCCTTCCTTGAGCAGGGACACAGACAGGGACAGGGTTCCCGTTACACAGAAGCCCAATGATACATGATTGGGCTCTCTCTCTCTCTTCCACGTGTCCAGCTCACCCCCTCAACAAGGACAGAAGCTTTTTGACAGCAGGCCCTTGGCTGACCAGCCTCTCCTTGCCACCGGGCCCCAGATGCCCATTGATCCAGGAGGTGATGGAGGGGCACACAGGTTTTCCTGAGGCCAATTACTTGGTTGCCTTGACTGTAAAATGGAGAAATAGCACCAAACTATCATATAGATGTCTACAACGCCACAGCCCCAAGAATATCACAAAGCCCTGTCAATAGGTATTCCAAAAGAAAAGTGTCCTATGGTTAGAGGTTTGGGAGTCCAGGGGGAAACAAAGTTCAGCCGGTTCCTTCCCTGCAGAATTTCTCAGAGCCTTCAAAATTGCTAATGTGGACTGGTCCTGTAGGAATGGGCATAAAGTATGCAGCCTTTTCCAAAACTCTTTTTGTACTAAGTATCTCCCCAGACTGCTGTTCCGTAGAACACACTAGGGCCAGCAGTGGGTGCAGACAGAAGGTATAATGAGGCTGTAATAAGGCATTTAAAGGGGACTGGTTAGGGAGCTATTAGAAAAATTCATGGAGGGCATAAGCTTGAGATACATTCTAAAGGAGAAAGGAGGGGCAAAGACAGGGAAGGGACATCCGCCTTAGAAGAGACTGTCCAAGCAGGAACCCTAGGGGTGGGAGAGCCCTGGGCATGCTGGGTCCAACTGTTTGCCTTAACTGTTACCAGGAGAGAAGGACGGAAGGCTAGAAAGGCGGGGCGGGGAGGGTCTTGGAGTAAGGAACACAGTGAGGGTTTTTTGAAGGTCCTGGAGTCAATAATGGCTTACTCATGAGTGGCTACCATGTGCAGCGCAGTGCAAAGTACAATTCTGACAACACTCCTATGAGGCAGGTTCTAGTGTATCTGTCACTTTGGAGCCAAGGACAAGTTAAATGGCTATCTCAGTTCATGCAGCTACTGAGTGGTGGGCAGAGATCTGAAGCCCCCAGCATATTAACCAGAGAACCCATGCCCTTAACCACTGCGCTCCTCACCCCAGAGCTGCAAGGGGCAGGGCTGAACCCAATGCCATCAACACCATCAAGGTGTGGAGAAAGGTCAATCATTCCTTGCCATGGGATGCCCTGTCCCTATGCCTTGGTTTCTGACTTATATTCCATCGGCCAGTGCTGCCCAAATATGTACATAGGTCATTGGCTCTGAATATTTAAAGGGAGTCTTTCCAACCTTCCCTCTGGGAATGGGCAAGAAGGTGCCAAAGCACAACTTGGCACCAACAGAAACATGTGACGGAACCCATCGACATCCTCAACGAGATTTACGTTTCCCAAGCACGTGGCTGCCGCTTGATTTATGGGGCCTGTGGAGCCATCCTAAGGAGGAGCAGACCTCTCAAGGGAGGGAGGCATCATCATCATCAAATATTTCGATAATCATCTCCATCACAGTAAAGAAGGCACCAGGCCCCTTCCTGCCCTTGCGCGGGAAAGGAAGTGAAATTGTTTGCCTTAATTCAATTAGGTAATTAACTAGACAATGCAAAGAGAAATTCCAGCAAGGATATAAATACTTAAAATCCCTGCACTAGCTGGTGAGGAGGATGTCAACAACAGGAACTCTGGCGGAGGGGAGAGGTGAGGGCGGGCGGGGAGAGGTGTGTCCCGAGCTAAAGACAACAGTGGGCAGGCAGCAGTTTATAATGATAGACACCTAGCCCGTGCCAGCTCTGTGATAAGCACTTTGCATGCATTACCTCACTTGCACCTCAAAACAACTCAGTGACGTAGGTGTCACTATGATCCTCATTTGACAGATGAGGAGACTGAGGTGTAGGCAGCGAAGGGACTCGTCTGAGGGCACAAAGCGGAAGTGACAAACTCAGGTCTGATTTCAAACCCGCCTCTTCATCCACAGCCCTCCGCTCCCGCTCCAAAGGCATGCCCAAAATAAAGGGCCTATAGGGATGGTTCTGGTCTAAATGGGGAAACTGAGGCAGGATTGGACACCTCCCTCCTCCCCAACGGTCTTCACTGCCTGGCCCGGGGCCTCCCAGCTGGCCAGGCTGCCAGGCTGCCCCCAGAGAAGCAGGCAAACTTGGGAGAAGCGATTTTGCAATCCTGTTTGCAGAAACCTAGACAGCTGTCCTCCTGGGGGCCCCCTCCAGCCTCACTTCCTCCAGGAAGCTTCCCTGACTTCTCGCCCTCCCCACACACCAGTCCTGTGGGCTCTCCAAAGACTGGGCATACTTTCTCTCTAGGACTGGACCCCAGAGGCTCTCGAGAGGGAAAGAGAAGCAGAACCTCACGCTGGTTTGAGTCCCCTCCACCTTCACCGGGCAGGTCTGTTCCAACAAACACTCACCCCAGTGGTTTCAACGGCAGAAACAAGCTCTAGTGGAATGTGAATGCCGTGCAAAAGGTAAACTTCAAGCGCCTGAAAGAAATCTTTTCCTCTATCATCCCGTCTCTATTCATCACTGCAGCTCACTTAAAAACCCCTATTCGAAAACCTTTTTGTTTGGGCAATTTGAGGCGCTGTGTATCTTTACAAGATAAATAAATAAGCAATTCATATAGTCTCTTTAATTCAGACTTCTCCATACCCAGAACTGCCTTCACCAGAGGCAGCAAGTTCTAGAAAGGGGCACTAGCCAGAGCATCCCAAGACCAATTTGAAGGGGATGGAGAAGGCCCTCAGTAATCATAGTGCAAATAATGGTGAGTAATAACGAAACGCTAGGACTTACAGAGGACTCACAATGTGCAAACACTGGACTGGGCTTTCAGCTCTACCCCTAATTTTAACCTAACGACAACCCTAGGAGGCAGGTATTGTTGTTATGCCCATTTTACAGATGGAAATACCGAGGATCTGAGAAGTGAGGTAGCTTTGTCCGAGTCACACAGCTGGCAGGCGAGCCAGCCAGGACTCCAGTTTCATGGGCCCCAGACCACTCCCCACCCTTGGCCCCTCTGCAAGACCAGGCCCTTCTGGGGTGGGATCAAGCTGCTTGGCTCTGCCCCCACCTCCCACCCCAAGCCCAGGACTCAGTAGCCAACACAGACTCCTGTTCCAAATCTGAATCAACACCTCGTTGGCCACTCCACTCAAAGGGAAATGGCCCCCGCAACTGCCCAAAGGCACCTTCTGGGGACAGAGGGGAATGGAATTAACACCAACATCAAAAAGGCCAAGAGCTACAGGGGGTGGAGAGAAACAGGCCCAGGACTGGCTGTCTGTGAGAGCATGGCTTCTAATGCACCCTTCCCTCACAGAGCCTGGATACAGCCGTACCTGCTCTCCTCTGCTCCCCCAACGACTGCTCAAGCCCAGTGTTAGAGGGGAAACATGGGGGATGATGTCAAACTAGAAGAGGACTCCTCATTCACCCCCTTTCTCCTCCTCACCAGCTTAATCACACCTAATTTCTCTGTTTGTACTTCCACGGCAGCTGGAGGGCAGAGAAGCACGGTGCCTGACACCTCGGGCCGTGGGGTGGAGAAGACTTTCATTCAAATTCTAGTTCTGCCCCTTCCTGGCTAGGTGACCTTAAGCAAGTCACTCCCCCTCTCTGGGCCTCAGTTTCCAACACGGAAATGATGACAGGACCTCATGGGACTGCCGTGAGAACCAGATGCGCTAATATTGGAAAGTCCTGAGCCCAGCACCTGGCCCAGGGTAGTACTCAGTAAGTGTGGGCTGCTAGGAATTATTATTACAGCCCAGACAGGTCCTGCACCTTGCACAGAGCCAGTGTGAGGCCTGGCAAATACTAACTCTGGGTTCTGGCTCCTGGATCAAGCTCTTTCTCGACACAGAGCCACTCAGGAATGTGAGAGGGCCCAGCCCAGGAGCTCTCATGGCCCAGTGGCCTCCCCACGTCTGCAATTCCCAGGCCAAGTACAAAGTCCCAACCAACAGGTTTGTTTTCCTTACACACACACACACACACACACACACACACACACACACAAAATCGACAAGTGGCTCAGAGTGAAAGTTCCCAAACCTTGGCATCCTCCCCCGTCCAGAGGTGAGTAGTGATCTCATCCCTGTGACTAAGCCAGCACGGACGCCAAGAGCCCTCTCTGGGAACCCGCGGGCTTGGCACTGCTGGTTCCCAGCCCCAGGAGGAGCCAAGGCTGAAAAACTGGGATTCACGCAGAGCTGGGGATCCCTGCTCTCGGAGCTGAGAATCAGAGTGGCTTGAAAAGCAGGGCGGTGTTGCAGCCAAAGACCAGGATGGGCCACGAGATCTGGGTTTGAGTCACGGCTTTGCCATGAACTTCCCATGAGGTTTTAATATGCAAACCCAGGCCTCTGTCTGCCCAACCCTAACATGGGTAGATTACAGGTTTCCAATGGTCCGTCCAGCTGAGATCTGCCCACCAGGGGCCCCTGGCCTAGAGCTAATAAAGATACAGGTTAGAGAAGTGGGCATTACAGTGCATGAAAGGAGAAGCCACTGTTGCTGGAGTGGTTGGTGTAGGCCGCCAGGAGAAGCTGAGCCTGATAAGGGGGTGGGGCGGGGAGGAAGAGAAAACCAATCCTGGTGGTCTGCAAGCTTGTCAGGGGCAAGGAGCAAAGTTCCAGAGGTACCAGGGCAGCCTGTCAAACATTCCAGTGAATCCGGCCAGGAGGGGAGAAGAGCCTTCCCCCAGAACTTCAGCCACCGCCCCCTCCTTCTCACTTAATTCCTCCCACCATGGCCAACACAGACAATCAGGAGAACGTAGATGAAAACTGGGAAAAAGCCAAGAAACCGATACAGACTTTGCCCCTGAGCTGGCTCCTCCCAGAACCCCGAGGGAGCAGGAAGTGAGGTCCTCCCTCTCCCACGGTGCCAGGTTCCAGGAGAGGTGGGGACGGACAGGGTGTCTTTCGAGGGTTTCTGTGACATCCACTCTACCATATACCATAAAAGGCCACCTGCAGCCAAGCCAGGGGAGCCCACCATTGCACTGCACTGTTGACGAAGCCCATAGCTGCTGTGTTCTAGAAGACTCAAAGCCTCCCCTTTGCCCGCAGCATCCTGTTCACACTCATGGCGTTCGCGGTGTTCAGTTTGGGGTCCCAAGGGGACTTTTTCGCTCCCGTCACTGCCCCACCTCCCTGCACACCCCTGCTCCAGCCGCTTCCACTCTCCAGTTCTAGATCCTCATCATGAGCCTTTGCCCCCTGGGCTTTGATCTGTCCTCAGGCTTCCCGCTGCCCTTGCTGTTTTGCTTAATAATCTGTCCCTGGACAAACCATATGAGACTCTTAACTCTAGGGAACACATGGAGGGTGGCTGGAGGGGAGCGGGGTCGGGGGCTGGGGTCACAGGTGTTATACACAACTGATGAATCGCTAAACTCTACCCTTGATGCTAATAATACACTAGATGTTAATTAATTGAATTTAAATTAAATCATCATCATCATCATCATCATCATCATCATCATCATCATCATCTGCCCCTGTTGTTTTGACCAACCCCCCTTTCCTCTTGTAGTCTGTTGACTTTTAGACTTTAACTGGGCTCCTTGGGAGAATAAAGAACGCAGACAGAGAGAACAGAGCGAGGTTCTGCCACCAGATTTCAGGTACAGGCTCAAGCGTGGAATTGGGGCCGTGCCACCACGTGCCCACTTACGAGGCAGGCGGGGTGACCTCTGCCTACGTCAACGGCGGCCGAGCCACGCCGGCGAGCTCATGGAGCCAAAGGGCTCTGCACAGCCTCGAGTGTGACACGAACTCAAGGGATTAGGATGTCTATTTTTAACTCCCCACATCCTGGCCGAAAAACAAATCCCTCACACACCCTGCAGATCCCTATCAGGGGGGCTGGCAGAGCCTTTTGGGAATTGCCTCCTCCTGGAAGCAGAGCCAGCTTTCATGGCTTTGCCTCTGCCGGGAAAGGCTGGGAGAGCCCTGCTCTGGCCGGGGCCAGCTTCCATTATGTCTGCCTGGGTCCTCATTGCCCCTGTCAAACGGCCATTTCCTGGTGGACTCAGTTGTCACAGATTCTCCAGCCGCCAGACAGGGTCACCAGCAATGCTGAGGAGGGTTATTCATTCGTTTACTGATTCGTCTACCCCCACATTCCCTCCTGGCCCTCTGAGGAGCCGGGCTGGGCCATTACCAATCTTGTTCCTCTCCCCTCCTCCGGCACCCCTGGCATCCCTCGGGCCTCACTCCAAGGTGGGTGTTTAATAGGTGATCAGTCACTGTGACCTGCAGGGAGATGGGGGCTTCCTACTTCGGGACAGAGAACTCCTCCTCAGTCCCTGGCCTACTTGTGTGGGCTTTGATCAAGTTTGTAAGGACATTTGCTCATTCTCCTTGGTCCCACCTCGCCCACCTCACCAAGCCCCGCTGACCCCAGGACCAGAGAAATGAACCTGCCACTGCCTAAGTTCACTCTCATCAAATGATACCAGCAGAGAAAATGACCCCAACACATGAGTTTCAAAGAAAAAAAAAGCCTCATTCCGAATGGGGAGCCTTCAAGATGGTCAGCCTTCTCCTGGCTGGGCAACCCCCGCTGACCCCAGGGACAGACAGTTTCCCTGAAGGTTCTGACCGCAAATAACAGTACAACCCTAGAAAAGTCATGTGATCCCTAGGGGCCTCTGGGGCCACATCCATGAGCCCCCAGCACAATCCCAATGACCCCACAGACCCTCCCATAAATACATTACACACTCTCTTAGGAATTCTAAAGAATCTTGGCAATGCTCATTTGAGACCTGAAGTTCAGCCTGTGGGGGGCGGGGGGGCGGGCAGGAAATGATGTGCCCTTTTCAGACCTTCCTCCAGGCTTCTCTGTCTCTGATGCCACAAAGCAGAATAGACTTCTTTAAAAGGCAGATCAAGAACAATCCAAAGGAGTCAGGGAAGTCTTTCCGCAAACGAAAGGCATCTCTGGGTCCATCCCTCAGCTGCAGGCAGCCTGGCACAGAGCTCACAGAGGACCCAGGCTCTTTGCACGGGGAAGCAGGGTTCTGGAAAAATGCTCTGAGCCAGGAACAGAAAAACCAAGTGCAATGACAAGCCAGTCCAACCCTACAAGGCTTTATGAGCATTTACTAGACCCAGGAAGGCCTGGGCCAGGCCCCACACGCTCCATGGGCACTGAGATGAGAAGTAAGGCCCTGGGCCTGGCCCTCAAGAAGCTCAGAGCCCGTCTTGGGAGACAGGCAAGCTGACGACCAAGTGTAAAGCAAGGCGGCTGATAGGAGCCAGGACCGCACGGGGCGGGGGGGGGGGGGGGGCTCACCCTTAGTGGAGTGATGAGACCAAGTGGAGGTGACATTTGGGCCAGACCCAGAGGGGCAGGAAGAATTTGCGCAGTGAAGCCGCGGCCACAAGAGAAGGGCATCCAGGAGTCAGGCGGAGACCGGGACACAGGCAGCCTGAAGAGCAGAGGGAGAACAGGCAGAGAGGAGAGTTGCAGTGGGCCTGATCCTGCAGGCGGGAAACAGGGAGCACTCCCTCCCCTCCCCGCCCCAGGGAGGGAGGAGGAGGCAGGATGGAGGGAAGCTGAGAACAGGAGGCTGGTGGAGGCTTCGGTTGACAAGAGCCCGCTTTAGGAAGCCGGGCTGCCAGGGGCTCCCCCTAGGCATGGAGAACAGGCACCTGGACCCCCTCACCCAGCTGCTCTGCTCCAGGGAGAGCCTCTTAGCCATGCTGGCACAGACCCCAGCTGGGAGGGGCTGGCCTCAAGGAATGCTGGGGACGCCCAGGGGAGAGGCATGCGGTGGCTTGGCTGGGAGACAAGAGACAACCTCACACCATCCTGGCCTCTCGGCCAAGGCTATGAAGGGCTGAGGGGGTGCTCCGCTGGGCTGGAGCCCCGTCCTGCTCCTCAGCTCCCTCTCACAGGCCCGGCCATCATCACCCCCTGCAGTGTTCAGAGTGCTGATTACTGTCTAATTCCAGAGATGAGCACCCTGACCGCACCCAGGGCTCCCTCCTGTGGCCCGCACTCCCACCCCTCAGCTCCCTGAGCCCCCTGGACACTGAGCCCACAGAGCCCAGCTGACCGGTTTCACAACAAGCCAGTGTAGCACGTTGCCCTCCAACCCAACCCAACAACTCACCCGTGCCCCAAGCCCATCACAGGACCCCCCTCCCCAGAAAGGCAGAAAAAGAAGAGTAACGCATGAATATCAAGATTGGAAGGAATCTCAGAGATATAACTGAACACCGCCCGCCCCCCCCCCCCCGCCTTAACAGACAAGGAAACTACACTTTTAAGAGATGACCAGCTCTGCAGGGGATCACACAGCCCAGTGGCGGCCCAGCCAGAACACAGATCTTCCTTCAGGCCTCCCGGAGGGCTCCGGCACTGAAGCCAGGACCAGGTGGGGCAGTAAAACAAGGATATAGCGCGGATATGGTGCAAGAAAGCCCTGTGCTTATTGTCAAGGGGCCTGGGTTCAAGTTCTGACTTCACCACCTTCCCTTATGCACACAGACATTAGAGCTTTGGACATGTCACTGCAGCTTCCTGGACTCCTCTTCCATAAAATGGGTGTTTCATAATTCCGTGCTCTCAGCAGGATCAAAGAGAATCAAGGGGAAACAAGAGCACTGCGTACAACAGAGCCAGGTGGTCAGGACGGGGACATTGCCGAGGCCTTTGCAGAAGACTCCTTCACCTTCACCCCTCCTGGAAGGCCGCCCAGCCCAGCCAGCCCTAAGTCAGACATTTCCCCAGAGCTGCCCCCCGGGCCAGCAGAGCAGCCCTCCAGGGGAAGGGGTGGGTTGCCCCTGGATTTACAACACAGATGCATGCATGGCAGGCCCACCCCCTCCCCTCCCTCAGGGGTCCCCCAGCACCTCCTGATAGAGGTCATCACGGGGCCATGGAGGAGGAAAGGTGTGGCGAGGGGAAGGGAGGGTCCTGCCCACCTCTCCTAAGTCCCCTGCACCCTAGCTGAGAAATCTGAGCACAAGGTCCTCATCCAAGATGCACTAATCCTTCTAGAAAGCAGAGGTCACAGGTCTTGAGGGGAGGGAGGTGGGGTGAGCAGGGCCTCCTGGGAGCCGCAGGTTTGCTGCCATGCCCATCCACTTGTGGCAGGAGAGGTCTCAGTCCTCCACGGGCCTCTCCATAATGCCTGACATCCACCCAGGAGACTTCCACAGACAGGGATCACCCCACTAGTGGGCATAACATCCTGTCCATTTTACAATCGGGGGAAAGCTCCAGAAAGGAAAACTAACCAGCTGAAGAGAATAGAGCCAAGGCTGGAATTTAGATCACCTGGAACCCATATCCCACATTCTCTTCCTAAGCACACCTTACAGCCATGGTTCCCAGGCTGTGGTGTGCATGAGAATGGCCCCGCGAGTTTTTCAAAGTGCAGATGCCCAGGTCTGGAGTGGAGATGAGGAATCTGCATTTTAACAGGTGCCCCAGGGGGTTGTGATAAAGCACCGTCAGCACACACCGCAGGCCCCGGGGGCACACACACACGTGCACACACTCATGGGCACACACTCAGACATGGGCCAGCACGGAGCCAAAAAGGACCATTAGAAGCATGGGCTCTAAAGGCAGATGCCGGGTTTGGGATGCAGCTCAGCTCCTTATGGGTTGTATGACCTTGGGTAAATCTCATGATCTCTCTAAACCAAAATGAGGGTAAGAAAAGAAGCAGCCTCAAGGTGTTGTCTTAAGGATGCAAGGAAATAATATGTATAAAGCCCTCCGCACAGGACCTAGCATATCATAAATACTCAAAAAATGGTGTTACCCTCATGGCCAAACTCAGTTCAGTATATTGAATGTCGAAGGGAGGGAACTGAGCGCCAGGCGCCACGGGACCGCAGGGCGTCGTTGAGCCGGTAAGAGATGCCTGAAGGGTCGTACCAGAACCAGTGGGTAGAAGTAACAGATTTCTGCTCGAAACACGAAGAACTTCTTTATCAGCCTGGAGTGGCTCCATCAGGAAACCAGCTGCCTAGCGGGCTGTAACTAGAGGATGGAGGCTAAAAAGACTAGATGTTCACCAGGTAGAGATGCGGCACCAGGGAAGGAAGAAGGGAGGGGGTGGCCTGGCGCTCTCGAAGGTGACTTTCAGTTAGGTTCTACAGGTCAGTCCCTCTCCCTATAATTGGTGTATTTGCACTGTCCTGATCTTTACAACCTTTAGCTCCACAAATCCAAAAGGGATGGGGAGAGGCCGGTGGTTGATAGAAAGTCTTATTTTGCCTTCTGAGTAGTTCCTGGTAAGGAGGGGGATGGATGGGACTGTCTTAAATCCGAGGCCTACAAACACACTGAAATCGTATGCCTCAGAGGACACGTGCATCTGTGCACTTTTCTCAAAAGGGCTGGTTCATACCAACTTTTGAGCAGAGGGGAAACTGAGGCACAAAGGGGGTTGTGTGGCTCAGGCTGCAAGAGGGCCCAAGCTCCAGGATACAGACTGGAGCCCAAGGCTGTTGTCCTATGAGCCAGGTGCTTTCCATGCCTTATCTTTCAAAATCCTCACTACATCCCCCTGGGGTGAGACCTTTGAGCTCAGAGAGCTCAAACTCCCCAAGAACACAGAGCTAGTGAGTGGCAGGGCTGGGGTTTGCACCCAAGTTCTCTGGGCCTCAGAGCTGGTGTTTGGCTTGGTTTTAACTCTTGGCTATACTGTCTTAGGTCAAGAAAACACAGAAAGTTGTTTGGCTTTGACACGAGGGGAAATCATGTTAGAGATGATGATCCTCATAGGTGACAAGCTACCTACTCATCCACCCTCAATTAAAATTAAATTCAAAGCAAAATTAATTTCACCCCTAAATAGCAGAATGGGGGGAGGGAGGGGCGCTCAGTTTCCATATGACTCAAGCCAGACAGCTCAAAAGAATGGAGCATCTGGAAACCAGAAAACCCAATCGTTTCCACCAGGCTGGGAACTGGAACCTAGATGGCTTTGGTCCCTATTCCTACCCTGCTGAGCCCACGGGTCAGGGCAGCCCAGGAAACCAAAAACAGACCTCTCTTCAATGACCCCGCCCCCTCAACACTGAGGAGTGGCTACCGGTTGAACAAAACAACACCTCAAACTTGGGTGCCCCAGGGTGCCTGGCTCTGGGATGAGAGGAGTGGCTGTTCAACTACCAACCCCTAGGGTGAGCTGAGGAGGGTCTTAAGTCTGGGGAGACCACTGGAAGAGCTGGGGTTGGGAGGCTGGAGAAACGCCCCCCCACCCTAACCCCTGTGGGCTGCAGGCTCCAGCTGGGGTGACTTCCATATTAGATCCCGCGCGGTTCTCCGCCAAGGACCCAATGATCTAAGCAGGGCGCCCTGGGAAGTTTAAAGGGTCAACGTACCTCGCAAAGACCGTTTGGCGGCACAGTGGGACTGTAGGGTAGAAGAGGGATCAGTAAAGCAAAGTCGCAGCCCACTCCTCGGTCTGGTACCCCCATACCTCCCATTAGAGCCCCCAGATCCTCTCGAACCTCAGGTCCCTCTGGGACCCCTGCAAGCCCCGGGGACCCCCTCGTACCAGCTCGGGGGCCCTAGCTCTTACCACTATGCGCCGGCCGGGCCACCGGGCGCTGCCATCCCAAAGGCGCCGGAGCCCGAGCTGCACCGGACCAGGATCACGGGGTGGCTGGGTCGCGGGGCCGCAGGAAAGTTTCCGTAGCGCCAGCCAGACGGAGCGGGCCGAGCAGGCGGCGGGCCGGGCAGGAGCGCGCTCCGGCCCGCTCCGTGCCTCCGCCCGTGCGGCAGTGCTCTGGCTCCAGGGCTCCCCCGGCCACCCCGCCGGCCCGGCCCAGCCCCGCCAATCGCAGGCCCGGCCACCGGCAGCTCCGCCCGCCCGGCCCGGACCAAGCGGAGGCGGGGAGGGGAGGGGCGGGGGCGCACCTGTTTGGCCAATCGACCCCACTACTAACCACCTCGCCGCGGCCATACCGCGGGACTGAGCAGGGCGATCCCCTCGGCTCTCGGCACACGCCCCCTCTCCGCGCTTGGGCCCGGGATCTAGGCCGGGCCACGTGCCCCCCTCCCCCTCCGCCTCCCGGACCCAGCCGGGTCGAGCGCGCCGCTGTCTCCGCCTGCCTGCGGGGGCCCTCGGTGCGGCCGGACTGCGCTCCTTCCCCAGCCCCTGGGATGTCAAACACAAAATCCCGGCTTTAGCCTGGGGGCTATGGGGGTACAGGTCTGAGGAGTGGGCTGCGACGCTGCTTGGCTCACCCCTCTTCTACTCTACACCCTCTTCTCCCGCGAGGATTTTCGCGCGTCCTCTGGCCCATTAAATTTCGCGGCGAGCTTGCCTCGATCTCCGACGGCGGGGGCCGCGGGCTGATGCTAGGTGCAGAACTCTGGGACAGGACGGCAGGGGGAGGGAAGGTCACGGGGAAGGCACTTCCAGCCCCCCCCCCCCCCGCGACCATCATAAACCCTCGAGAACCCCATCTGGATTCGGGGAAACTTCTCCAGGACGCTTGCGATCGGCTGCAGCGGGTTCCCCAACTTCTCTTGGGGTCATAACAAATATTAAAGCTTGACGATTTTATTGTTCCATTTTCCAGATGGGAAGACTGAGAGGCCAAAGGGAGGCGAACGCTTCTCGGTCGTGGTGGCGAGACTGAGACTTTTTCAAACGAAGGGTGAGTTTGCAGAGAGCGCCTGGCTCCACTCCCAGAGCCCGGTGCGGACGCCTGGGTTTTCCCCTCGCTCGCCCCCCGCCGCGGACCTGGGGTGGGTAAGGAGAAAGAGGCGCCAGCAAGTGCCCGCGAAGAGCGGGGGCGCGCCGGCAGCCGGCCCTGCCTTACCTCGGCAGCAAAGCGTGTCCTCGCAGAGCGCGCCGGCCGGAGGCCCCAGCAGGGGCAGGGAGGCCCAGGCGAGCGCTCGGGAGGCCGCCCCGCCGGCTCCCATCCCGGACGGCCGCGGCCGCTCCTCCGCCCGCTGGCCTTCCACCCTCCGCGGCACCTGTGCGGACAGCGCTGTGCCGGCGGCCTCCGCCGCGGCCTCGGGGGTGGGACTGGGCCAGGCCCCGGGGTAGGGCGTCCGGGGCTCCCCGGGCTCCTCGGACTGTCGCGGCCCGGACTCCCACGGTCGCGGCCCCGGATCCCGGCGACCAGCGCAGGGCAGGGCGCTATTTTTAGCTGGAGCTGTTCTCCCAGTTGGACAGACAGAACCAGTTAATTCGGCCGCTCGGGAAGGGCCCGCACCGGGAGCTCCCCGGAAAGGCAGCCGCAGCTCTGCTGAAAGCTGATCCTTCGCATTCCTGCCTCTCGAGGCGGGAGGGCGGGAGGACGCCTCTAATTCCCCCGGGAAGCCGGCGTCCTCTCTGAAGGCAGCCCTGGGCCCCAAGTGCACGCCCAGCATGGGGCTCTTCAAATTGACTCTGAAACTCCACCTGCCTTCCTCCTGCTGACCCGAGGCTTCCCGACTTCCCATAAAATGCCCAGCCTTCCTACTGGTCTCCAGCACTGGGAAGAGCCCCCAGCAATGGGATCTGGGCCCCAGCACCGACTGAGCTGGCACACTCCCATAACTCAGGAGCTGCTTGTTGAAAGAAGGAAGAGTGAAAATCCTGTATCAGATGAGCCAGAGGGTCAAGTAAAGTTCTTCAGAGCCTGGGCAATATGGGATGGATGGGTGGGGTGGCTTCCAAATCCTACAGAACCCCTAACCCAACACCTTCTGACTGTGTGACCTTGGCAAGTCTTCTCACCTCTGTGCCTCAGTTTCCTTTCTGCATAAAGAAGTCTGAGAAGCCCAAGAGATAGCATGTGAGAAAGCCTTTGCAAAAAAAAAGCCTGAGGGGCTTGTTCGTGTAATGAGGGATGAAGAAATGCAAAGAGGAAGAAGAGGTAGATCTGCTCTCAGGAAGTCACTAGCTCTTCTAATTCAAGGGAGAGGGTGCTAAGGGCATAAAAAGGTACAGTTAGACTGTAAGATACGAGCCCAAGGATAGAGGAATAGGCCAGTGGACTAGAACAGAGGCTGCAAAAATAGACCCACACATGTATGAAACTTGATATGTGGCAAGAGTGGTGCTACCAGTCACTGGGAAAAGGGTGGACTTTTTTTTTCTTTTTAAGATTTTATTTATTTATTTGATAGAGAGAGACACAGGGAGAGAGGGAACACAAGCAGGGGGAGTGGGAGAGGGAGAAGCAGGCTTCCCACCAAGGAGGGAGCCCGATGCGGGGCTCGATCTCGGGACCCTGGGATCATGACCTGAGCCGAAGGCAGACGCTTAAGGACTGAGCCACCCAGGCGCCCCGAGGGTGGACTTTTCTATAAATGGTGCTTTTTTAGAGTGATTGGATATCCACGTTGGGGAAAAATGAGATGGGATCCCTACCTCACACCTTGCATTAAAAAAATCAATTCCAGGTGGATTAAAGACTTAAACACAAAGAACCTGTGTAATAGGGAGAGATTTCTTAAAGACCCCAAAAGCACAAACCATCAAGGAAAAGATTGACACACTTAATTAAAGTATAAAACTCAGGGCAGGGCACCTGGGTGGCTCAGTCCTTAAGCGTATTCCCTCTCTCGCTGTCTCTCTCTCTCTCTCAAATAAATAAATAAAATCTTTAAAAAATAAAAATAAAACTCAGGGCACCTCGGTGGCTCCGTTGGTTGGGCTTCTGACTCTTGGTTTTGGCTTGGGTCATGATCTCAGGGTTCTGAGATTGAGCCCCATGATGGGCTCCACACTCAGCGCTGAGTCTGCTTGGGATTCTCTCCTTCTCCCTCTGCCCCTCCCCCTGCTCATGCTCTCTCTCTCTCTCTCTCTCAAGTAAATGAATAAACAAAATCTTTTTCAAAAGTGTAAACTTCCCCCCCCCCCCAAAAAAGTGTAAACTTCCTGTCTGTCAAAATCAGGTATTTGGAACACAATATCCAAAACATACAAAGATCTTCTACAAATCTTCTACAAAGAAACAAGAGAAAATTGAGTAAAACATATGAACAGGCAATTTGAGAAAGGGAAACCATGAATGGCTAATAAACATATGAAAAGACATTCAGCCTCACTCCTAATCAGGGAAATGGAAAGTTAAACCCCAGAGAAGTGCCATTGCACACATGTGTGATTGACAAAAAGCAGAGAGGCAGGAGGGCAGAGTGTTGATGAAGATACAGGGCACAGGGAACTCTCTCATACACCGCAGGGGAAAGGGGAAGTGGGTGCCACCACTCTGGAAAACAATCTGACAGTGTTTAGAAATGTTGAAGATGCGTTCCATACCCCAGTGACCCAGAGAACTTGGCTTCTGGGATAAACCTAGGGCTTGCTCATTGCCACAGTGTTTACCCTTGTAAACAATCTGAAGTAGCCTCAATGTCCATCAGCAGAAGGCATAAAGGAATGGTGGTGGATCAGTCCGTGAAATTCTATATGGTAGTGAAAATGAATGGAGGTACCTTACGATTCGTAAGTTGGGGGATGGGAGGCAAGTTGCAGAAAATCACATTGGATGACAGCATTCTTGGAGATTTTTAAAACATGCGAAACAAAATGATACCACTTATTGCTGGGAATGCACATGTTTGGTAACAATCTGAAGAAACTCAGAGGAATGACAAATACACCGTTTAGTGAAGTGTTTGCCTCTGGGTGGGGCGGCGGCGGGGAGGTGCGGAGAGGGAGACATGAAGGATGGCGGGAGAGGGCTTCATCGATATTGGTAAGGTTTTATTTCTTGACCTCGGTCAAGGTACCCGGGTGTTTGTTTTAGTCTTCAGAACCTTTTTTAAAGATACAGAGCAAGCAGGGGGCTATAAAATATAAAATCCCCGTCAAATGCAGTCCTGCTCTGAACTTCAGTTTCCTAATTTAAATAATCCGACCATCATGTCTGTGAAGTGCTTAGCACAAAGCGTGACTCACGGCCAAGTGCTCAGTAAAACTTGAGAACATGAATAGCCTGCTCCTCAGGCTCCCCCGGGATCCTTCATACCCTAGTCCCAGCCAGCTGAGACTCCCTCACTCCATGCAACCGGATCTCCCAAGCCCCCCAACCTCTGTCCTGCCTTCATGCCTTTGCACAAACTGTTCACTTTTCCTAGAGTGTCCGTCCTCCCCCTCTCTTCTGTTGTCATCCAGCACTGGCGTTTCAGCCCATGGAGAGACCCTGGGAGGTCCTCGTCCACTCTCCCGGCAGAGGGGCTCTCGAAGCATCCCCTCACCCCACTGTCTGCATCTATCACATTGTGCACTCTTGCACCTGCTTATGGCTCTCTCTCCTCCCTGAGCTGCAGGCTGGGAGCTCCTCCGGGTCACGAACCTTGTCTGAGCAACCCCTGCAGCCTTACTACCTACATAAGGCCTGGCCTCGGGAAGGTTGGATGAATGAATAAAGGGGGTGAGTGGATCCAAATACTCAGACACAAGAAAGGGTCATGCCAAGCTCTCAAAAGGAAAGCAGTCCCACCATGCAGATTGACTGTGTATCCGTACAACCAGAATGGGACGAGGGCATATTGCGAGGGGTTCTCAAGAAGAGTCAATGAGGTAATAGAAGCAAAATGCATGACCCCATTTTTGGGAACAGGTAGCAATTATATGAATATTGGCCAAGAGGAAGATATTCGCGGGGGGGGGAGGTGGAAGGGACCCAATTGGGTTACCACGAAAGAAGGAGGCTGGGAAAAAACGCCGGGGAGTGTTCTCTGACTCTGCACAAAAGCAAGCACCAGGGAATTGGCCCAGGAGGTGGGAGGGTCAGAAGTGTGCCCCAAGTTAGTGCTTCTCGTGCTCCTCCCTCCTGCCCTTTGCACTACCCCGGGGTGAGGGGCTGCACGGCATCTCGGAACCGGCGGCCCTCCTCCCTGTCTCTCCATGTCCACTCTGGCCCCCTCCAATCTGTTTCTCGCACATAGCCCAGGGATCTCAATCTGGACCTGTCTTTTCCTTGCCAGCTTCCATCTGTAGGGGCGACAGAGCCTGAGGCACCTTCCCCAGGGACGCGTCTGAGGCGCTCTACCAAATGCATCGTCTGCACTGTATATGCAAAATGCACATATGTCCACTTGTCGGGAGCTTCCATCAAGGCGACATACAGGATGGCAAGTTGCTTATGGTCCATACTCTAGAAGATGAATTGGCCAGTGTTACATGTTGTAGGAGCAAACAAATACATAAAGTCGGCAGGGCTATATGGTCCCTGGAAAAGAACAGCACTGTGCGCTTCATGGGCTCGGATGAGATTTTCTGAACTAATGAGCCGATCCTCTTTGATCCAGATCACACTGGACAATGTCATATTACCCTGGTGACACGACATGAGCTACTGCTGGCACTTTGTCCCATGCAAATGGCCCCACGAGGTGGGAATCCTGCCCAGCTTACATACGGTCTGCCATCTCAATGCTTCTCAGGGGGTCGCCAGTGGCCTCCTCGTGGCTAACACGGAAGGACACTGGGCTGGTGGGCCGGAGCAGTGGCTCCAGGAAAGCCTTAGTCTAAGGAGATGACCTCGGAACGTGTCTTAAAGGAGCAGAGAGAGACGTGAGCCAGACAAAGAGGGATTGCAGGGCAATGTGAAGCCGCCCGGCCTGCTCTGGAATCCCAGCAAGCAGCTGTGAGATAGGCCATAGGAAAAGGAGGCGGGGCTGGGGCAGGAGGGGCCCTGAATGCCATGCCCAGGAGCTTGGAATGTTTTGGGGCTGGGGGAGTGGTGGATACTATGACATGCAGCCCAGATCCCCGCTTCCAGAATGAAGGACTCACTCCCCCAGGCGTTCGGAGGCTATTGCAAAATGGCCCTCAGCTGTCAGTTCTGTTTGGCGGTGGCCTCTGCCAAAGGAAGCCACTGCACCTGAGGTGACACCCCTTTCCTAGGGTGTCCTACATCCAGTGACAGATCACCCCAGGACTGAGCCCCTTGACACTACTCAGGACAAGTGTGAAGGACCAGCCCTGCCCCAGGCCCTCCCCAAACCCCACGCAGGGTGGGCAGAGGCCGGCACTGTGGCCACATGGCAGCTCAGCTTTCCTTCTGCCTGGTCTCGCTGCCCGCCCTTCCCGTCCACAGGTGCCGAGCCTTCTAGAACAGTCCCTGACAAACCTCCTGCGCACTCACACGTCTCCGAGCCTGCTTGCCGGGAAACCCAACTGTGACAGGGAGCGCGGGAAGCCCTTGTTGTGTGTCTCGCTGGTGGGAGGGACTCAGGAGAGCTTGTGACTTTGCAGGAGCCAGTGAGAGAGGTGACTGATACTCACGGAAGCAGGCAAGGTCTCAGGAGGGGCAGAGAGGCTGGCTCATCCTGAGACAGAAGCAGAAATTGGAGGCAGGTGGGGGTGGGGATGGGGTCAGGAAATGGAGTGAGTCATGACCTTTTTTTTTTTCTTATGCAGCTGGAAGTGAGGTTGGCTGCTCAGAGGAGAAGAGATAGATATTGTAATTACATAAGAAATTGACGACCAGAGTGCGTGATAAATGTTGCCGCAGCAGTAGTATGGAGCACAGGGCTTCAAAGGGTGGATAGGAGTTTGCCAGGAGGTGTGCCCATAAGGGAAAGTCATACCACGCAGAGGAAATAGCTGGTGCCCAGAACCCAGCTGAGCTAGGATTCCCAGGACATATCCAAGATGCCCAGTGAAATGTGAATTTCACATAAATGATGAATAATTTTTTAATGTAAGTCTGTCTTACGCAATATGTGGGATCAAAGAATTATCCGTTGTTTACTTCATCACCTTCTGACCCTGTTCCTGCCAGTAGTCCACTAGGGCCCCCCCCAAACTGCAGCCCAGGTACTGCTCACATTCCGTGGTATCCCTCCCGTTATCCAAACCCTCAGCTGTCGTGGGAAGTCCTCTATTGTGTGATCCTCGGCCACTCTTCCCACCCCACCTCCCATCTTTGAAAACCCCCATTAATCTCCTGCCTCTGAGCGTTTGCCCCACTATGTCCTCTGTCTCCCTACTATGCCCTCCCCATGTCCACTCCTCCAGGAGGCCTCCCAGATTTCTCTGGGAGGGTGGAAGTAATCATGTCCACTGATGATGTGCAGTAGAACCTTGGGCAAGTCACTTCACATTTCTGAGCATCCATTTCCTTGTCTCTGCAATGGGGACCATACCACCTCTGCCAGGTTGCTGAGAGGATGATAGACCATGTTCAGAAAGCACCAGATACACTCTCAAACGTTGGCATGTCCCCCCCGTGCATGCCTAGATCAGTGCCTGGCACCCAGCGGTACAAATACACGTTAGCCGAATGGAAGCGACTCAAAGGTCCTGAGCTTTTATAGTTTAATTTGCTTCTTGGAATTGCCATGCGCAACAGTGGAACTTAGACAAATTCAATTTCCTATATTAAGATGATCCGAAAAGAGATGAATAATGAAGCCACTGCAATTCTGATTGCGTAACCGGTTTCTCCCCCGGTTGAGAGGGGACCAAACCAGCTCCCCAGAAATGGCCCGTTTAGGCACCAAACATGACACCCGGCCTCTCCAGCTCGAAGCAGGTAATATCCGCCACACACGTTTCTGTCTCAAGCCTCCCAATCCCAGACCACAAAAGGTGATTTCTTATAACCATTAGCATAATTACCTGACTGCAACGCTGTAGAGAAGCGATTAGATGAGCCTGTGATTTTTGCACAGTTATTTGTCTCAAGTAAGTCACCTGAAGTTCATCTGCCATCAGGATTCATGGCTGCATTCTGTAATCGTAGGGAATTATTTTGCTAATAACAGAGGTACCTTGATCTAATTTGGTTTTAATGCCAGGAGGTGCCCTCCCAGGATAATCAGTTCCAGGGCAATTCCAATTTCCAGGTTTGTTACACGTTCTGGAGAGAAGATTCAATTCAAAGAGGCTGAAGTTACTTCTTTATCACCCAAAGTCATCTAGGGGCGAAATGGAATCCTACCTCTACATGTTTGCAGAAAAATGCAGGGCAAGGTCGAGCCACAGTGAGTGGGTGGCAGGGCGGTCCCAGCCAAGATCAATGACTGGAAGACACCACTCGTGGGTGAGGACCATGAGGCATTCCCTGGGAGAACCCTACTTTTTCTTGCATTCATTCATTATCTCATTCATTCTTTTATTCTGTTTCTGGGCTCCCTCCTCTGCAAGACCTGGTGTCCACTGTTATTTGAATGCAAATATTGATAGCAAACACGTTCCTGGCCCAGTTCTGGGTACTTCGTGCATATTAACTCATTACTTCCCGTGACGCAGGTGGGTGCGACTACTATCCCCATTTTACAGATGAGAAAGCCGAGGCAGAGAGGTTAAGAAACTCGCCCCAAGTCACACAGTTAGTAAGGGGCATAGCTGGGATTTGAACCTTAAACTGTGAACTCCCTCAAATTCATGTACAAGGGAGAATACTGAGCCCACCAGGAATTGTTCAACCCCTTCTCTGTGTTCTCGTGCACCCCTCCCAACAACTCTGGTATGGGAGTGTTGTCCTATTTTATTGAGGAAGACACTGAGTCTCGAGAAGGGTTTAATTTGGCCAAGGTCAAGTGAGTAAATGGAGGAGTTTAAGGCTTCACCTCTGAGACTCCGATTCTCTACTCCCACTGCTCTGGCTGAAGCCAGGAAGTCTGAGCAGCGTCTCTGAACAGCTTTGGAAACGGGCTGGGTAAAGTATAATTAAACTAAGTGCACAGTGACCGGCCACCCAGCTCTGCTCTTCCCTTTCCATTCTCGAGCGGTTCCTCTTTCCCACCCCCACCCCTCACTCCAGAAACCAAGTGTCATTTACTGTCCTTCGGTGTTACCAGACAAAACCTACTTTCAGATTCCAATCATTCGCTCACATTTAGGCTTTCAGCGGAGGGCCGTGCGCTCCAGCAGGAAGGACCAGGAGGTCGACGCCGCTCTGCCCGTCCACTCCTCGCTAGGCCTTGGCCTTCCCGTCTCTTCGAGGAGGTGGATTCTTTAAAAACTGATGGAGCTACAGAACACTCGTTTTGAGTGAAAAATCTCAGGCAAGCCCAATATTTAGATGAAAGCGAGCTGCTCTGGGCAGAGCTGTGTTAGAACAAGGGCGTGGAGTCTCTCTTATTCGACAAACTTGCAGCATCTCCGTGGGACCCTGGGACTCTTCTGACAATTGGGAAACCACTGGCCTGGACAGAGTCTGTTGACTCTTGGGGTTCGTAGGGCCAAGGAATCTGAGCTCCACTGATGGCTGGCAATACCCGACATGCAGGGCGGGCCCCTCCCCCTGAACACCTGTCCTGCCTTGTTGGGAGCATCAAGGGCCGAACCCGGGAGGGGCATGTCAGCAAGGCCAGGTCGTGCCCAAGGCCCTGCCTTGCGGGGGACGAGCCGTCCAGGAGTGTGAGCACAGAGAAATGATATCTGCCTCTCTGCACCAGCCTGCGGGGCCAGCCCATCCCGGCACACTCCCTGGTGGCTGTGAGGACAGGCCAGTCCCCTCCCACTGCTGCCTATTTGTTTTCTCTCTCCTGTCTCCTCCCTTCTCTCTCTGCTTCCTTCTAAAATGCTCGACTTTCTGTTCTAGGCCTAAGGCTGCACGGGTGCCGCCCCAGGACTGAGACTTCACCCACAGGGACACCTGCGTCCCGGAGTAATCAGTGCATGCAGGTGGAGTGGGGAAAGCATCCTTGAAAGGCTGTCCTAAGGACGGTGGGCTGGATCCTGAAAGTCGTGCAGAGCCTCACGAGCGATAGAGGAACCAGAGGCACATTTTAGGAGCTCATCTGGCTGTACACACGGTTGGGGAGGGGGGCGACTGTGAAAATGGGGCTTTCCTCCCCCTCGTCACCCCCCAAGCCCCACCTTCCCTCAACACCCTCCAGGTAGCCCTGTTTCCTGCTGAGACACAGCATGTGCAAGAAGGGAAGAAGGGCTTCAGGCTGCGGGCTATTCCCACCTTGGCCTGGCCCCCAGCCTGGTAATGCAGCCCTTGACCCCTTCACCCCTGGGACCACGGGGTCAGGATGAATTAGAAAGTTGGAAACTCCATCCCAGTTGGCTGGGATGCTTTGATTTTAGGGCTTCTGTCTGTGAACAGGAACTCAGGCAGAAAGTTAGCTTCCCCACCCCCTTCTAGTCCCTTCTGTCCAACTCTCGGCTCTGACAAGCCCCTGCCCCAGCCTTGCAGCCCCTCTTGGGATCACTGCCTCCCCGTCCCCCATGCTGCGGTGGCGGGGGGGGGGGTTCCAGCCCCAAACACAAGCCCTTTGGTTCCACCACGCAGCCAGGCATCTGCTTTGGCATCCACGCTCACTTAGCCTCAGGTCAGCTGCAGGATGAGGCGGGGACCAGGGGCAGGAATGCAGGCGATTGCTGGCGGCAGCTTAGACCCTGTCCCTCCCCTGCTCAGATCTTTTCCAGGGCTCCTGCTTACTCTGGGACACTGGTTCTTAACCAGGAGGGATTTTATCCCCCAGGGAAGAGTTTTCAATGTCTGGAGACATTCTTGGTTGTCACAACTTGGGCTGGGGTGAGGGGCAGGTATGCTGCTGGTGACTAGTGGGTGGAGGCCAGGGAGGCTACTGAGCATCCTCCAGTGCACAGAACAGCCTGCTCGACAGTTCTCCAGCCCTACATGCCAATAGTGCCAAGGTTGGAGGCCCTGCCTGAGGGTAAAGCCCCCCCCCCATCCCATGCTTCAGGCTGGGATGCTCTGGATGCTCACTCCCACCTCAGCCCCTTTGCTTCTGCTATTTCTCCTGCTGGGGTGCCCTCCCTGTTGCCCTCCATTTACCTTAATCTCAGTTCTCTCCAGCCCCTCTACCAGTGGGGGCTCTCCCCTGCTGCCCACACCAGCCCCAGCTGCCCCTCCCAGAAGCCGCCTCTGACTACATGGTACCCTGATTTCTCTCTTCATCTGATCAGCTCCAGGCGCCTTTGGCCCTCCTGAGTCTCAGGTGACACATCTACGTAACGGGTGGGCAAGGTGAGTGGAGACCCCGGGCCCCCCGTAGCACGGACACAGCCCCTCCTGCCTCTCCCTGGGATGCTAAGCACATGGGGCACTCAGTGTTGGCATACAGTGGGACCCATGTGGCTTCGGAGCCAGTGGGCCAGGGTTTGAATCCTGACTCGGCCACTTCCTAGTAGTTGGACCAGAAGTTAATCACCAAACATGTCTGCGCCTCAGTTTCCTCCTTTATAAAATGGGTTTTCCAACGAGAGTTCCATGTGCTGTGAGGTGTCCCGTCCCCGTCCTTGTTCCCTGTCTGACGGGTCTATCTCGTCAAGGTGTGCCCGGACAGCCATCTATTCCTGGGGCCCAGAGGAGGAGGATTAGTCGCCCTCCCACTTCTCCCTAGAAGCTGAGCTTGCACTGGGCTGCCAAGGACTTTGGGGAATGGAGCCCTCTGAAGCCACAGCACCGGAAACCGGAGGCTGAGCAGGCCCGGCTGAGTGTCCAGCCCAGGAGCGTGACCGCCCTCTTGGCTCCCGGCCTTTTCGGCCTCTGCTCTTATCTCCCCAGTCCCTGCCTGGGCTCAGCTTCTCCTGCTGGGACCGTGACCTCCCACGGCTAGCTGAGCTGGCTCAGGGCAGGGGGCGCTCTGTTGAGCAGAGGGGTGGCTTGGGGTCCTAGGAATTCTGGGGCGATAGCACAGAGACAGATTCATAAACACAGAGAACAAATGGGTGGTTGGCAGGGGCCGGGGGGGGCAAAAGAGATGAAAGGGATTCAGAGGGGCAAACTTCCAGTTATCAAATGAATAAGTCACAGGGGTGAAAAGTATAGAGCGTGGGGAATTTAGGCAAGAATGTTGTGATTCTTCTGTTCAGTGACAGATGGTAAGTACACTTCTCATGGTGAGCATTTTGCAATGTCTGTAATTGTTGAATCACTACGTTGTACACCTGAAACCAATATAACATTGTGTGTCAACTTCAGTGATAGAAAGAGCAAAGACAGAATAAACGTGAGCCCCCAGGCTCCATCACCCTCCAATTCCAGTGGTTGCCCCTTAGAATCACTAGGAGGCAGAGAGACAGAAAGAGACAGTAAGAGACAGAGACAAGAGACAAAGAGAAACAAAGATACAGCAAGAGAGAGAAAGAAAGACTGAGGGGGGCCCTGTCTAACCTCTCCAAGCTATGGGAGGCCCAGACTGGGGAAAGAGCCCCAGAAGAAGGAGAACGGCGCCCCTCCTCACCCACCATGGAGCTGGTGAGAGGAAAGACTAAAGGCTCTCCGAGCGGACACCTTCCCAAGCACCCTGGCTTCTGGGCCATGGAGTTGGCACGGCCATTCGGTCAAAGACAGGCCTCACCTCTATCCCCCTCCCCCCCCACCAGCCAACTCTGTGAGGACACCTGGAGGGAAAGCAGGGACAGACCTGGGCCAGCCCCCAGAGGGCTCCTGAGTGAGGCCCTGAATGCAGCCCCTCCCCTGCTTCAGCTTCGGGTCGGAGGCCAGAGCCCGCCCAGCCCCCACCCTCCTGACCTCTCTGGTACCTTCTGGGTCAGCCTCGTCTCCCCTCCCCCCACTGCTACTAGCAGCCACCCTCCACTCCATCATTAGCAATGGCAAGTGAGGCCCTTTGTCTGAGATTTGGGTCAAGGGAGAAAAAGTCCAGGGCAGAGGTGGGGGTGGGGGCCAGGGCGACGAGCACCCCCCGGCTGCCATTTCAGGAACTGTGCAAGCTTGAGCTGGCTTTTCTGGAGCACAGACCCACTCCTTCTGGTGCAGAGTCGGTGGGAGCTTGGGTTGGGCATGTGGGACCCCCCCAGCCAGCCAAGACAGAGACCCCCTCGCAGGCATTCTGTCCTACTCACACGTGCTCACGCCCTCCGCGTGCATTCATGTGTGCGTGCACACACACACACACACACAGGCATGCTGGGATGTAGGTCACTGGCTGGAGGGCCTCAGGGCCCGGGCTTCTGAGGATCCAGCCATCCGGCACACGCTTCGGGATTGGACAGAAATGCACCCCTCCCTCCTCGGCTCGCCTGCGTCAGTTGGACCCAAAGCCTCGCTAGGCTTCTGTTTGGTTTTCCCTAGAATCCCACTGGCTGAGACTGCTGGGAACCAGCTCTGTCCGGGGAGGGCCACGTGGCTTTTTTTCTGTGTGTGTGGGGGGGGGGGGGCGCGGTTCCCTGTGCAGGACAATGTGGAGGCTACAAGAGACAGAGGGATGTGACCCCACCGTGAAGACTTTCAAGGCATAGCTCGTGGGATGCCTTAGGACTAGATGAGGTAGTGGCCAGAGGGTAGTCAAGGAGAAAACCGAGCAGCTTCGGCCAGGCTGATCAGGGCTGGCTTCCTGTGGGAGGTGGCAGGACCTTGGCTGGGCAGTTGAGTAAGGTTTCAAAAAGCCTAGGAATAGGAGTGGTACTTACACAGCTGGGAAGACCCCAGCTGCTCCTCCACCCTGGAGCTGGGGCCTCTCCAGAGGTCACATCAGGAAGGACCACCACAGACTCTTCTAGAGAAAACCCCCGGATGGCCCCACAGGCTTTTCAGACACAGCAAGCCCAGGACATCACTCCCACTCAGAAGCTGCTCTTCCACTCATGTCCCCCACTCGGTGTGGACACCAACATTCCTGCCACACAGGCCACAGGCCAAGTCGTCCTGACCTCTTTCTCCACCCCATCCGCCTCAGCCTCCAAGTTTGCAGTCTGGCTCCTGAAACAGCTCACAGCCCAGAGGTGGAGAAAAGCAGGAAAGCAAATGGATTGCACTCATCCGTGTGTGGCAGGATAGCAGGAAGCTCAGGGTGCCCATGAGCTCAAACAAGGTAGTCAGGGAAGGCTTCCTGGAGGAGATGACACCTGAGTTGAGACCGCAGAGATTAATTCACAGAGATGGGGGTGGCGAGAAAGAAGAGGTGTGGCTGGAGACATAGGCAAACCCCATCCTGGGGTCAGATGGTGGACTGTCTGGAGGCCGTGTGAAGGAGTTCACTTTATCCTGCTGCAGTGAGTGGGTGCCCTGTGGGACTTTAAGATGCCTGTGAGTGGTCCCCTTGGCTGCACATTAAGGATGCGTTTGTTGAGATGGGGAGACCCAGAGGGGGTGAGGCAGCCCTCTAGGAGTCTAAGGAGGTGCCCGGCCTGGGGTGGGGGCTGGGAGTTGGAGCTAGGGTACATCTCAGGATCTACTTAGGAGGGAGAATGGACCCTGAATGGTTCCTGGTTCCTCCTCTCTCGGTGCCCCCATCTTCCCATTGGTAATGGGGGATGGACAGAGCCCCCCCCCCCCCCACCCAAGACCCTCTCCCTTGGCCTCCTCACAGCTGGGGCCATTTCCTGCTTGCTCCAGCCTCCCTGGGCTTCCGGAAGTAACCTCCTAGGAGAAATCCCAGCTGGGAGGGAGGCACAGCTCTAGCTTCAGAAGGCCTGGGCTGGTGTCAGCAGCCCAGGGCATATCCATCCAGCAGAAGGAAACGCCACACCAGCTCCAAGCAGGAGGACCAGCCGGAGGCAGTAGCCATCTAGGACAATATAAGAAGGAATGATCTATTGGCATGGTCCAGTCAAGAGTGGGAGCCGTGGGAAGTGGCTATTACTGTCTCCACCCCTCTGAGGAGGAGGTCAAGGCTCAGAGAGCCAAGTGGCCCAGGACAGAAGCCTAGGCCTGGGCTGTGCATGCCCAGAGCAGCTCAGGAGGGAACCCACCAGAAGCCAGTGGACAAGAAGGGGGGAAGAATGTCTTTGCTTTCTAAACAATAGGAGCTTCTGAATGAGCTCCTCCCTCCTCCCACCAGGATCCTCTGTCCCTGGGGGACACCAACTCCTTTCTCCTGAGCTTTCTCCTGGCTCTGCCTGGCCCAGCTCCAGACACAGGGCTGCCCTCCGCGTCCCCCTCCCTGGGCCCCACTTCCTAGCCTTTTTGTGCAGCCAGCTGCTCAGGCTTGGGTACATAAATGATTTAAGCCCCTCCCGTCCATCCTCATTGTTCTTCTTTATTGACTATTTTTCCTGATTTAGCCTCTTCCCAGAGTCCCATGGGGCAATGGGGCAAGAAGGGGGGGCTCCACCCCTCATCCACCTGCCCAACTAGGGAGGGTCAGAGGCCCAGGCATGGCTGGCCAGCAGGACCAAGGTTTTCCTGGGCATGGGTAGGACTTTGGATTGGGGGCCAGAGTACCCAGGGAACAGCCCAGAATGGTGGACAAAAGCACAGGAATCTTGGAGTCCTGGGTTTGAATTATGAGTGCCCCCACTAGAGCTTGTGGCTGTGGACCCTTCTAAGCCTCGACTGTCTCGTGTGAGCAGTGGGGATGTTTCTTCCTCTGCGAGGAGCCGGTGACTCCGTGTGGAACACATCACAGAGCAGGCATGTACTAAGTGCTCAGTAAACGCCGTCCCCACTCTGCCTCGCTGGCCTCGTTCGTCCACCTGTGAAAGGGCCCCAGGTAGGAGTGTGGCTTTTCCTGTTCCTTCGGTTGCCCGCAGGCCCAGGACAGAGCCCCAGGGCAAGATGGAAGGAATCTGGGTTTGGCATTCTTTTCCCAGCCCGGGCAGGCCAGCCTGGCATCATTACCCAGTTCCACAGACAGGGAAGCGAAAGCTTGCCGAGGGCCCAGGTCTTTGTCCAGGACCTGTTGGGTTTGCTGAGTAGCAGAGCCAGGAGGAAGAGCCCCCAGGCTCTCGCCCTGAGAGGCAGGCCGGGCCTGAACGCCCTTCCCCAGTGATTCACCCACACAGACACGGCCTCAGAGAAGGACCTAGTGGGCACCAGTTCAGAGCATGTGCTCTGGGGTGGGACAAACCTGCATGACTCTCAGCACAGCCATTCACTAGCTGTGTGATTTGGGTGAGTCACTCAGCCTCTCTGAACTTTTCCCCATCTCTAACGTGAGAATGCTAACACCCACCCCACAGGGTGCTGGGAAGGGGAAGCCAGATGATGAATGAGAGGCGCACGGCCAGGCACACAGCTGTTTTGTGGTTCTTGTCTGTCTGTCACCAGCTGAAGCAAACCCGCTTATGACATCTTCAGTTCCTCCTCTCACGGGAAGGGCCAGCGAGTGGTGACATCAGACCCGACAGCTTCTAGCCCAAAATAGCCTTCTCTTTAGACTGACCCTGTCCCATCACAGCCGCTTCTGCTCGCCGTTCCCAGCTGAGCTGGTATTGCCTTCGGTTCCCGTTCCTGCCGTATCAGCCTCGTCCCCAGCGCCGCGCCAACAAAGCCTCCCAGGAGGCAGGATTCTCCCCCGGCAAATGAAGGGGCCTCCGGGCAGCAGTGATACAGCTCTCAGACAGTGCCCCCAAATCAAGGTCCTGGGCTCTGGAGCAACCTGGGTTCAAATCACCTTCCTCCCTGTATGATCTTGGCCATCACTTAACTTCCCAGAGCCTCAGTTGCCTCATCTGGAAAATGGAACTAACGGCAACCTACCGGGTGTGTGGTGGTGAGGAGTCGAGCAGACGAAGTCCATAAAGGACCTTGCATGGAGTCTCACCAGGAAAACGTACTCAATAAATAAGACTGGTTGTTGTACCTGCAGCACTGGGAAGTTTATAAAATCACTCCCACCTGCCCGCCTACTGGGGTCCCCCAGCGGGGGCAGATGTCCTCATCACCAGGAAGAAACTAAAGTTTCTGAGCTGCTTGTTCTGCCCCCCAGATTTCCAAAGCAACCAGCCCCTTCCAGAGCACTGATCCCCGCTGTCTGTCTGAGCCCAACTCCCTCTGGGAATCACAGGCCCCCCCGCCGCCCCCGACGTGTCCGGTCTCATGAGATTTTGCCTTGTCACTCCTCTGGAGCCTCAAGACAGCCAGGGAGGTGGGCAGGGCACAGCTGAGTCTGCCCATTTGTCAGACAAAGAAGCCAAGGCTGAGTGAGGAGCAGGGACTTGGTCCAGGCCACCGATGGCAAAGGGAACCGGGATGAGGCTCAGGCCGCAGGGAGGGAAGTGGGTGCCAAGTGCTGAGTCGGATTTAGAATCTTAGATGGTCAGAGCTGGAACATTCAGGGGTGTGGGGCGTAAATGGCCGCGAAAGAAACAAACCCAGAGAGGGGGAGGACGCCTGAGGGCACAGAGCAAGTCCAGGGCAGGATCCAGCTGGTGCCATTCACTCATTCACTTTTTCATTCGTTCATTTATTCATTCATACAGCGAATACAGTAGCAACCAAGACACAGCCCTTGCCCTCAAGGATCTCAAGGTCTTAAGTGGGAGTCAGATTAACGACCAGGCAATCCAAACCTGTCCTCTTCGGGGAAGCACCAAGGTGTGCCGCAGGGCAGGGGTGGGAGGCCACATCTCAAAGTGGAGGAGGGGCAGGACTGCGTGAGAACCCGAAGAGACAATGTTCTATGGGGTGAGGTCTGCTTCCTGGTCGGCCCACGGTCAGGTCTCCCTCCTGTTTTCTTCCTCAGCGATTGGAAAGATGGGAAGGAAGTGCTTCTCTGAGCTGGACTTTCCATGCAGCTGAGGGGCCCACGCCAGAGAGGGTCAGTCAGATCTTGGCTGACCCTTGCCCCAATTTACACACGGGGAAACTGAGGCCCACCCACGAGGAGCTTCTGCTCCCTGCCTTCCTGCTTCTGCTTGTTGTGTGAAGAAACGCCTGCAGCTGTGTTTGCCACTCCCCCAGCCGCGTCAGCCCTCACTGGCCTTGCTCAAAGGGTCTCTCACCTCAGGACGACCCGATAGGGCACCGCTCAGCCCTGTCTGCTGAGACACCCTCAGTATGGCTCGGGCCTCCAGAGCATTTGTGTCAGTGGTTGGGATGTGGCCAAACTCCTTTCAGCCCTTGAGCACCAGGTGAATGGAATCAAAGCTCAAGCTATCCACCAGACAGAAGAGTCTGACTTGGCTTGAAGCATGGAGGGGGTGCCCAGAACCCCACTCCCAGCTGTGCCTCTCCCAACCCTGTATCCCCTGAAGTTCCCAAGTTCCCCAAAGAGCTCAGCTTGTCAACCCTGACCCAAAGCACTACCCTCCTTAGAAGTGTTGGAGAACCCTCAGAAGTTTCTCCAGCCTTTGCACCTGCTGTCCTATCTGCCTGGAATGTCTTTCCTCACCTCTTTGCCTGGGCCGACGGAATTCGTTCACTCACTCATTCAACAAATATGTGCTGGATGCTTACTCTGTGCCAGACAGAGAGCTATACTCTCGGATAACAGCTGTCTGAGAGCTTAGAGACTTGGGGACATATAGAGTTTAAGCACAGGCGCATGCACACACAATAATGTCCAGTACAAATAGGAGCAGACCCTATAAAGGAAAGGAGAAACTAAGAGTGAGATCTCATTTGATGGACTGAGGGAACATGGTCTCGGGAAGGCTTCCCTGAGGAGCTGACTTTTTACTTGAGTTTGGGAACAGAAGGAGGACGAGGAGTTAGTTTACTGAAGAATGAGAGAAAGAGTGTGCCCCGCAAAGGAAACAGCCTGTGCAAAGGCCCTGGGCTGATAACTGGTTTGGTGAGTGTGAGCAAGTTCAGATCAGTAGGACTGGAGCCTATGGAGTGGGCGGGTGAGGGAGAAAGAGTCAGATCATGCAGGGAGGCAGAAGCAGCAGACTTTGGTCAAGGGACCATGTGGGTAGCAGGAAAACGGAAGGATCCAAGAGAAGGAGCCAGAAGAAGAGACTGAGAAATAGGTGGGAGAAAATCGGGAGAGTGGCCTATCCCAGCTGCCAGGTGAAGAAAGGCTTTTGTGAAGGAGAGAGTGATCAACTTCTTCAGTGGAGGAGTCATCTCCTCCAGGAAGGCTTCCTGGACTCCACGTGTAGGGTTAGGGGTTCCACAGTGCCTTGGCCTCCCCCATCAGAGCGCTTTCCTCTCCCCCAGGTTAGCCTGGAAATGTCATGAAGGCAGAGACAAGGTCTGACTTGCCTTTCCAACCCCAAAACTTAGCACAGGACCTGAAAGTAGCTTTTGTTAAATGAATGAACATAGAGAGGACGTGCCTCTGAGCCCACGGTTTTCCTTCACTGGCGTGATCCAGGAGGCTCCTTCTGCTCTGGACCTCCCAGGCATGCTGGAGCCACACCCCTCTCGGCTGGACCTGGGACCACTCGCAAGGAGAGCCTGGGCTCTCCTCCATTCCTGCCTGACCCCTTCCTGAGGCTCCCTCTGTCCCTTCGCCTCTTCCTATTGGCTCCTAGGCACTGAGCCGCCTGACCAGCTTCCAGAAGACCAACAACAGGCTCCCATAACAGGTGAAGAAAAGGTGCCTCCTGTGCATGGGACCCTTCAGTTAGGGTGCATACCATTCCTGGGGTACCAGCCTCGCCCTGCCCTGAGGCTGCTCTTAGCCAACCAGGAAACAGCAGGTCAGGGCTCTGGGGTCCAGGTGGGGAGATGGAGCCCTGGGAGATTTAGAGCCTCGCTTGGCCATGGGTTGGTCCCCCAGAGAAGGGTCCGTGCCCTCTCTGGAGTTGCATTCAGGCATGGCTATACCAAGTTTCAGGTGAGCACTTCCGGGGACATGTCTCAGATTGTCTGTCTGCCCCCCGCCTCCCTGGGGAACTCATCACTCAATCCAGCCTCATATCACTCGTCTGTCTACCATTTGAGGCTGGGAGCTCTTCCAGGTCAGGGGCCTCTCTTTGTCTCTCCCTCCTTCCCCCCTCCCTCCCTCCCTCTTTCTCTCTTTTCTCCTTCCATTCACTAAGCACAACCATTTCTCCAGCTTGAGCTGTTCATTTCTGAACCCGTGCCCCTGACACACAGCTTGGCACTTGGGGGTCACTCAGCATGCATCCACTGGCCACCTGGCTGCCCAACGGTGCCAGGTCCATGGGTTGGGCCTTGCCAAGCTCCCTGGAGGATTGCAGCTCCGAACATGGCAAAGGGACCCTCTCCCTGGAAAGAGCTGAGCTCCTGCAGGAGGAAGGAAATTTGGCCTTGAATCTGTATGGAGGCCAGGTCTGGCTGGGGTGCGGGGAAGGTGGGAGTGGGGTCCAGAGGGAGAAGTCAGGTTTCTTTGCAGGAACTGTGGTCCCAGGAGGACCTGGGCCCCCAAAAGGTGGCTCCAAGCTGGAGTGAGGCCGCCTCTCAACTGCCCCCTTTTTGGCCAACAGGGCCTTCTCCCTGCTGAACCCTAAAATCTGCTGCCCCCCCACCCCGCCTCAGCCCCTCAGGCACCCTGGCCCTCCTGCTTTTCTCACGTGCACGTTGCCCAGAGACAGCCAGGGTGCCCTGGTGTGCCAGCCAATGGGCAGCTCCCTGGCCAGGCTGAGCAGTGGGGGTTTCGGTTACCTGCACCCCTGAAGCTCCAAGCCTGCAGAACCTGCCCCAGCCAAGCCATTCCGAGTCCTACAAGTCCCGTCCCAGGCTCTCAGCAAGAGCTCCGTCCTGGCAACTGTCCCCCAACAATCTTCCCCGGGGTTTCCAGCCAGCCCGGAGGCTGCAGCAGGGGCAGCGGGGGCAGCTCCCGGTGGTCGCCCCCCGGGGGCCCTGCAAAGTGGGCCGTGCTTGCAGCCAGGCGTTAATTACAGGGTGGTTCCTGATGCCTGGTCCACCTATATTTATCTGCAGGATCTCACTAATTAAATTCCCCACAGCACCCGGCGGGCTTGGGGACCGGAGCGAGGCAGACAGGCAAGGGGGCTGCAAACTTCCTTCCTTTCCTTCTTGGCCAACAGCAAAACAGAAGCAGCCCAAACTCCCTCTCCCTCCCCTGACGCTACTCATGTCCAGAGTCCGAGGGGCTGCCCCCAGCTCTGCCCAGGGGGTGGGGGGACCCTTCGGCCTTGTATCCCCTCTCCCCGGGCCCCCCCCTTGCCCACCCACAGGCCCCAGGATCAGACAGTGCCCAGCCTCCTGACGGCCTCCCCCCATCAACTCGGATTCCTGCAGCAAGCAGAGAAAAGTCTGCCGAGCAGCGAGGCCGGATCCCCAACTCTGCCACTTTGCAGGGGCCGGGGCCCTCTTACCGTAGGAGTCGTCTTGGTCCAGGAGGGAATCGGGCTCCATGGCGAATGGGCCCCCAGCCCCTGGCCCCACCTGATTTATGAACCAAGGCTGTCTCCATGAGCGTCTGGGTTTCTCCTTTTGTATTCCATCTGGCGGCTTTTCCAACTAGATGACTGGGTATTCCTGCAAGCAGGCCCCTCTCCAGCCCTCGCCTTCATACAGTACATTTAAAGTAGCAGTAACCTCTTTTTCCTCCCCCTGCAGCCGGGCTGGAAACATTAGAAGGGACCGAGGCAGCGAGATGTCTAAAATAGGAAGACGCCGGGCCGCTTGGCCTGGCTGCTGGCAAGGCTGGCTGTGGGGTCTGGCCGGGGCTGTGAAAATGGAAAAGCTAAGAGGTAAGGCTGCGCTGGGGCTTAGCATCTGGAAGCTGGCTCTGGGGCCCCAGGGTCTGTTGGGGGAGGGGAGCAGGCTGACCCACCCGTGGGAGGGGTTGGGGGAGGGGGGCTCGGCTCTGTTCACCACCCAGCGCCCAAACCCCAGGGGCTTCTCCTGGGCCCTGCTGGAACCTCCCACTCAAATCTGTTCTACAGACATTTCCTGCAGTGTGGGGGATGCAGAACTGACTCATCCCTCCATTCAGTTAGTCATTAACTTTTTTCTGAGCATCTACTCCACGCCAGACACTGCCAGGTGCTGGGGTAACAGCGGGGAGCAAGGCGTGGCGTCTGGGCTCATGGAGCTCACAGGTAAGCAGGTCATGGCCAGGCGGCGGGGGGGGGGGGCGGGGGGGGGGGGGGAGAGGTGCGGCAGAAACAGAGAGCAGGGATGTCTTCCCCGGTCCGGGAAGGCTTCCTGGAGACACGGGCCCCTAAGGATGAGTAGGAATCAGTCAGGGAAGGAGCGAGTGAGGGCGAAAGGCGTGCCAAGTAAACGGAGTGACCTGTGCCAGAGCCTGGAGCTGACGGGGTACCTGGGGCATTCGGCGCCCCCAAATGAGTTCCCGGTGGTGGGAACAGTGGCTGAAGGGGGGGTGGTGCGGAGAGATGGAGCCAGGTAGGGAAGCAGGAGAGGGCCGGGCAGGGCCTCTCGGGGATGTTCTCAGGCCTGACCCCGAGGATGGTCTGTGGGACTGACACATTCCAAGTTGTCATTCGAAAGGCCTCTCTGGTTCCTGGAGCGGCTGCGACGCTGGGTACCACTCAGTGAGCGGCCCCGGAGCCGGGTACCGTTCCGAGCATTTATCCACATGGTCTTGTGCACGGCTCGGTGGCCCCTCGCAGAAACTCTGGCTATCCTGTTTTACAGATGAGGACAGCACAGCCTAGACAGGGGGAGCCACATGTCCAAGGCGGCGGGTGGCCTCCAGGGCAGGCCTGGGCCCCAGAGAAGTTACAGCCTTGGTGCTGGGCGGGGGGGGGGGGGGGGGGGCAGTGGGGAGGACAAAGATGCAGTAATTCATTCAATCTGCGTGCAACCCAGAATACAGACCAAGGCCATAGGCTTGTGGGAGAAGTGCGTCATTTGGGCCCAATCAGGGAAGGCTGCCCGGGTGAGGAAGCATGTGAACTGGACAGCGGGAGGAGAGCAGATTTGGATGGGCTGAGCAGGGGACAGTGAGGGCATCCCAGGCAGAGGGAATGGCACAGGCAGAGGCATGGAAGGTAGCATGCAGTGAGAATGAGAAGTCACTGGGAGAAGGTCAGGGAGATGGGTTGGTCAGGGCTGGAGTGAGGAGGACCTGGAATGACAGTCTTGAAGTTGGCGTCGGGCAGCCTCAGAAGGCAGTCTAGAGAATGGCCTCCTTTCTAAGGAATGCCTGGGCATTCCCGCTAGCAGCCCCTTGCCAGTCTTTGTAATGCTCTGCACTAAAAGCAGGGGAAAGCTCTCATACATAAAACAAACAAAGCAGGAGAGAGCTTCCTGCCCCACAGCATTGTGAGAACATTAGAAGCTGCTCCTTTGTGACCAGCTTTTTGGAGACATGCTGTGGTTCTGGTGCCCAGGCAGAGGACGTCAAGAGGAAGGAGCTGGGGGCCTGGGGGACAAGCTGGGAGGCTGGCAGGAGGGCCCAGGCCTGGGAGTGGCAGGAAGTAAAGACCCACCCGGGCCCCTCCCGGCCACCTTGTGCTGCCCAGCTGCTCCTAGAACACCAGTGTCGGGGGGGGGGGTCACCCTTTACCCCCTCCCTCCAACCTCAGCTGCCAGGGCTCCCAGCTTCCAACCTCCCACTGCCTTAATTACAGGGAGGCCAGGCCCTACCCAGCCAGCTGCAGGCGTCCAGCTCACGGGCTCTCCGACTCAGCGGGTGTGGGGGGCAGGCTGCCATGTGGGGAGAGATCTAGGAGTGAAGGGTCAGGCCTGGGGACCACCAGCCAACAAGTGAGCTCAGGCCCAGCTCTCCTGTCGGCTCTCTGGGGCCCTGAAGCTTTTGGGGGCTCTGGGGTCACATTCTAGATAGAGTGGGGGGTTGCCGAAGTAGACCCTCGGACTTATATCCAGACTCTGCTGCTTACTAACTGGGCGACGCAAGCTAGCACCCTTGGGAGTCTCACTGGTAGAATGGGGCTCCTCATAGTGCTTCCTCATGCAGTGGTCTGAGCCTTAGGGCAGGACCAGGCCAGGTGTGTGTGATGGTTAAAATTAAAGGGTCCCAATGCTCCATCTTCTCCAAACTTCGATCATCCTGACTGCCTAGATGAGGGGTAAGGCAGGTGGGGGAGAACATGAGCCCATTGTACAGTCAAGGAAGTTGAGGCTTTGAAAGAACGGACTCAACTTGAGGGCCTTGGGCGGGCTCAGTCTACACCCCCACTAGGCTGTGCCCCAGGGCCCACTGAGAGCAGGAGGTGGGGCTCCGGGGGGGAGGGGACCTGGGCTCCAGGCCTGGCTGGGTCCCCAGGCCCTTCCTTCCCTGGTCAGCTCTTTCTGACAGGTCAAGGTCAGAGTTGGATTAGCCTGGCATCACCCACACGGTCCCAATTCATTTCTCTGTTTTTATGAATTAGATATGTTTCCGTGCAACCAGAGCTCCGAGCTCGGGGATTCATTTACAGTAAATGTGTCTTGAGCACTGGTCTCCATGGCCTTCCCTTGGTGACACAACAGTGCAAAACAGACTTGTCTCCTCCCGCTTAATAGCTGCGCCTGCTTTGAGCCACCGCCCTACTGATGGACGCCTAAGTTGTTGCCAGTCATCCAGGATGAGAAACAATACTGTGACGGGTCTCTCGAACATTCTCTGTGCACATCTGTCTCCTGACCTCCCTAGGGTAAAACCCTAGATGTGAACTTTTGGGGTCAAAAAATGTCAGCCTTTGTACATTCCTGGAGTAGCAACAAAAGGCATTCAAGTCCCATCTGGTTCTTTGACTCATTCCCGCATGTTCGGGGAAAGCAACCAGCAGTGGGCAAAGCTACTGAAAAGGCCCTGAGGTGGGAGTGAGCTCGGTGAGCGGGGGGGGACAGAAGAACGACCAGTGTGGCTGGGCGTGGGCGGACAGTCAGAGGGACGGTCCCAGAGAAGAGAAAGGGCACAGAGCCCACCTCGCGGAGAGCCTTGTGGCCGGGGGAGGGTGGGAGCCACTGCAGGCTGAAGCAGGAGAGGGACATGAAAGGCTGCTGTGAGCAAGGTGGCCCGAGGAGAGCCAGAGTAGATGGAGAAAGACAGCAGCATTCAGGATACCTGTAGGGCCCTGGGTGCTGCTGGCCGATCAGACGTGGAGGAAGGGACAAGTCCAGGAGGACTGCAAGGCTTTCAGAGTGGTTTACGGAGCTGGGGGAGGAGGGGGCGGAGAGGGTTTGAGGATGGAGATGTCAAGCCGTGTGGTGGGAAATTCACACAGACCCTTGGGGATGTCCAGGAGGCCGTGGCTGCAGGCGGGGGCTGGGTGGAGCAGGGGGGCCAGTGGGTCTAGCCGGGGGTCGCTAAAGCTCCGGACACAGCCCAGCGCGCCCGCCCACTGCGCCGCCCTGCTCCGGTGACAGGAATCCCCTGGTTCCAGACACGACTTGTCACTCTGTGTAAAGAAAGGGAACTAAGAGTCACTGATGGCAACTGGCCCCAAGTTGTGGCTCCGCAGAGAGAAGTGGGCAGGAAGGAGCAGGAAGGGGAACCCGACAGTGGACTCGTGGTGGTCAGCTAGTCCATTGCCTCGCCTGCTGGGGACCATACGCGATCTGCACCGCTCACTCTCTCTGCCCCTGCTGCGCCCTAGGCTGCCCTGAGCCGGGGAGCCAGAGACTAAAGGGAGAACTGAAACCTAGGGATGTGGAAGCTGGAAGAGCGTACGTCCAGGGAGCCATCTGGTCAGCAGAATCAGGAAAGCCTTTGCAGAGGAGGGGCAAGCCAAATGGGACTGGGAGGGATGAAGAGGAGTTCGCCAGGCAGATGCAAGGCGTAAGGGCAGGCGACGCTACTGTACAGAACAGCTCACATTTGGGGCCACGAGAGCTTTCAAGTCCTTCTCGGCCCTGAGTTCTGGTTTTCTAGCTAAATCCTGCTGTTCAAGCCCAAATGGAGCCCGTGGGGAGCCCACAGTGTCTGGCTCCTCCTGGGTCTCTGAGCTGACGCTGCATCGCCCCTTTCCAGAACACAAACCGATGTGGCCAGCGTCCACTCAGGAGCATCCCAGCTGGGTTTCTAGGGCGAGGACAGGTAAGCCGGCCTGGTCCAAATCCCAGCTCCCTATTTACCAGCTGGGCTTCCCTGGGCAAGTGATTCCATTTCTCAGAGCTTCAGTTTCCTTGTCTGTGCTGTAGGGTAAGGGCAGTCCCGGGAGGGCTGGCTGGAGAGTGAGTTAATGCAGATAGAACTTAAAAAGGAGCCAGAGGAAGCACTCCTCCTTCCTCACCTCTTCTCTTCCTCCCCTCTCTTCCCTCCTGCCCCCTCGCCCTCTCCCAGCCCTCCTCCTGGGCCCCTCCCTCCCTCTCTCCTTCCTCTACAGCCCCACCAGCCTGGCTTTTCTTTTTTTTTTTTTTTCCCCTTTTTTAGATTTTTTTAAAATTTTATTTATTTAATTGACAGAGAGAGACACAGCGAGAGAGGCAACACAAGCAGGGGGAGTGGGAGAGGGAGAAGCAGGCTTCCCTCGGAGCAGGGAGCCCGATGCGGGGCTCGATCCCAAGACGCCGGGATCATGACCTGAGCCAAAGGCAGTCGCTTAACCTAGCTTTTCTTACTGCCCTTCCACTCTCCCCCTGAGGCCTGGTCATTTCCTCTGCTTGGACCGAGATTCCCCCAGAGCCTCACCCCATCTACTATAAGGTCTCTGGTCAAACGCCACCTGCCTGACCATCCTCTCTAAGATATCATGCCCTACCCCTGGCCCTCTCATCACTCTCTATCCACCCCTGCCCTCCAACCTTTGAGTTTTCTTCCTGGCACTTAGCATCCCATGTGACACTATATTATATATTTGTGTAGTGTCTGTTAGCCCCAGCTTACTTGCAGGCTCCGTGCTGTACCCCCGGCAGCTGGAACAGTGCCCAGGGAAGCCAGACCCCCCAAAAAATATGCGTGGGACAAAATCTTTGTGGAAGAACCAAGCATCCGCTGTAATGGTTATCTTTCCCCCACTGCCTCCTGCCTTGATTTACAAGCACACAATCTGGGAGCTCCCACTGAGTGCCCGGGCACCTCACGTCTAGACTCCTGTGTGCCTCCCTGTCTCTTAATGCGTATCTGGCTGGACTGGTCCTTCCTTCTCATTAAAAGGCTGGGCCCCAGCAGGGAGACCAGAGGGTCTTCTCCTGGGGGCGGTGCGCCTACTGTGAATCTGGCGTTCTCTGCATCCCACTCATCAACTTTCCAAGGAAGGTTTTCTGAGTTCCATTTCACAGATGGGAACACTGAGAGGCTACACCAAGTCTCAGAGCTGGGACTTGTGGCCGTGTTGGCCTGGCTGGAGGCCCCCCTTTGCCCCCACTGTAGCACCCAGTGGGGCCTCCTAGGGCGTGTCTGGGTGGGGGTGGCAAGGGAGGCTCAGAGATGGGACAGACCAGCCTTTGGTGGTTCTACTTTCCCTCCTGGGCACCCCCCCACCCCGAGCAACTGTCCTTCACCATCTCCTGGGTTTAAGGAGAGGGGTGGCTCTGCTTTTGTGGTTCATTGAAAGACCTCAGAATTGAGGGTTGGCAACTTTTGACAAGTCGTGAGCCAGCCAGTGGGGCATGAGGGCACGTCACCGGCTGGCCCTGTCGTCCGCTCCACCAGGGGAGGAGGGGCTGGGCTCCTTCCAGTGACGGCAGCCCCGGGGGTGCACGGGGCCCTGGTGAGCTCCCATGTGTTCTCCGAGAATCCTAACCACTGTCCTGAGGACAGCAGGACTCAGGGGCCAGAAATGCTCATCGACCTCACACGGCCAAGAAGTGGCCGGAGTGGGACCCAAAAATCTGGGGCCGGATGAGAAATTCGAGTCATCCGTGGCCCTGTGGGGAAGGTTGGTAACTTGCCGCTGGTGGCCACCGCAGGCTCCAAGGCCAACACTTACCCACAACGGGCCGTGGCTTCCTCCGGCTGCACAAACCTGAGGCCGAATTCTCATCAAAGAGCCTCAGATCTTTCCCGGAAGGAGGTGAGCTCTCAGTCAATACCGGGAGTTCGGGGATTTCCGGGGCTGAGAGGATGGGGACGGTCACGGTCCCCAGGGTTCTGTGAAACCATCCATTTCGTGATGGACCATGGGGCTCCATCAAGAAATCCCGGCTGCCGCAGCCCAGGGCCTGCCTCGCCCTCCGTCCGGGAAGCCTGCTGATGTCGGCACGCCCTGCATGTGGGCAACAGGGTTGAGACACGTCTGGCATGAGGTGAGGGGGATCTTCAGCAGCTGGCAAGGATAGTGCTCTCCGTCCTCTCCCCAAACTCCCAGATCTCAGCCCTGTGCCTGGGACCAAAGTGCCTGGTCATCGTCCTGAGAGAACCCCAGGCTTCCAAGAGCCCCAGGTTGGAGGCTCATCCAACTGCAGCCCCCTGAGAGGGCAGGAATCTCCTCCATAACATTCTTGATCCAAACTCTGCTTGCTTACCTCCCAGGATGGGGAACTCACTCTCTGTCAGGCCGTCAATTCCCTCTGACTCCAAAGTAAGGTCCCCACTCAATGGAGTCATGCTGTGCCATCCTGCTGCTACTCCAGATTGGCCTTACTTTGCTCGCCATGGTCACCCCGCGTGATGGTGCCTTAGGAGAAGCCCCTATATCATCAGAACGCCCCCACATGAGCTCAGCTTGCAGCACTCCCCCTGAACCTCACCCCCCACTCCCACCCCATGCTTCCAGGCTAGTTTTCAGGTTTTGTGGTGAGTCAGGGGAAAAATCATGAAGCCTGGAAGCACTTTACCCACAAAGCCATGACAGCAATTCGTGCCATTCAGCCGAGTTGAGCCAGAGACCATGTCAAGTGCCAGAGACCCAGAAATGAATCAGTCCATGCCCCTGAGGATCCCCACCGGGATAGGGGTGGGAGGGTGCAGAGGCAGGCGTTACCTGGGCATCAGCCAGAAGCAGGTGGTCAGCAGAGGGAGCTCTCCCCACTGGTCATAGGCGGGTTTGCAAGGCTCTTTCAGGATGGCTAGTTTTCCAGCAGGTAGACAAGGGGAGGTGGCGGAGAGAGAGAGAGAGCATGGAGGGTGCACAGACCAGAGAGCAAAGGCCAAGTAGTGGGGCCACCTAGCCGACTGATTTGCTTGGGACAGAAGATATCAGGATCAGCACACTTTATCTGTAAAGGCCCAGACGGTAAATACTTGGGGTTCTGCAGGCCATTTGGTCTCCGTTCCATTTTCTCAGCTCTACTGTTGGAGCTCAGAAGCAGCCAGAGAGGATGAAGACATGAATGAGCGTGGCTCTATTCCAATAAAACTTTTTTTGTTGACACTGAAATTTGATTGTCACATAATTTTCTTGGTCATGAAATAGTATTCTTCTTTTGATTCCTTTCCAGCCATTTACAAATGTAAAAAGCATTCTTAGCCCACGGGCTATACAAAAACAGCTGATGGTTTGGATCTGGCCCTTAGTTTGCTGATCCAGGCCCTCCCCCCCCCCCCCCCCCCCCCCCCGCCGCTCTATGTGTTTGGGAATACTGGGAGATTGTGCTCAAAAGTTGGGTAGAAGTGAGCCTTGGAAGCCAAGGGGAGGCTTTCTAGGTTGGTTTGGTCAGCGCTTGGTTACAGATCCCACACCCACCGCCCTGGGGGAACTCACCCACTCACCCATCTACCCACCTTCCCACCCAACCCAACTGCCATCAAATCAAGTGCTGAAACGTACAGTGGGACAATTTCTTTAAAAATGTGTGTTCGATGACATAGGAATACAAGCTTATTGTTAAAAGGAAAGTTGGTAAAGTATAGAGACTAATAAGGAAATTTTCCTTCCAATCCCACTGTGTACCCAGGGGTGACCATAGTTAGAAGGTGGGTGAGTGTGAGCCCAACATCTTTCCTGTGCACATGGACACGTACACAGATACGCACACACACACACACACACAGGAGTATGTGTTTACTCACACCACACATAGCACATCCTATATAATTATTCTTCTGTCACTTAGCAACTCAACCCCGAATCTTCCCTCCTCAGTACATGGATGCACCCTCCTGGACTCTCATACTTTGCCAGCAGTGGTCCACTGGGGGACAACCCTGTGTCGGTCCCTGTCTCCTGGTCCCTGTGTCGCAGGATTACAAGCAGACCTTCTCGGCACACATACCTATTTTTGTGTACCCGTGCGAGCGTTCCTGATGGAGAGATTCTCAGAAGCAGAAATGCCGTGTCAAAAGGCACGAGAACTTAAAATTTGGATCAGTGTGGCATTCTGGGGTACTTTCTCCTCGATGCTGAGAATAAGCATTGCAAATCCTCTGGGGCCTGGAGAGTCCTACAGGGGCCAGTCAGGATCTGGGACCTCAGCATCCCAAGGGCTCCTAAATGACTCTGGGTTCCAGATGCACAGACTTGCCTCCTCTTGCAGAGTCAGGCCCAGGACAACACCTGCCCGTCAACGCCTTGACCCATCCCTCCATCTACCTGTCCACATATCCACCCATCCCCCTACTCACCCATCCTTCCCTCCCTCCCTCCCTCCCTCCCTCCACCCACGCATCCGCTCATTCAGTGCTTGTGGAACAGTAATGGCGGCTTGAGTACTCTGGTGGTGGTGGTGGTGAATACAACCATATCCCTGCCTTTTTAGTCTCCACCATCTAGCGAAGGAGCGTGTCTACGTGCCAGATACTGACAAGAGAGCAGGGAACACAAGACAGAAAACCCCTGCCCTCTCGGATTTACATTCCAGTGGAGGAGACATCATAAACACATACGGTATGTGGGGGAGGTGATAAGGCAGAATGAAGGGGCTGGGGAGTACTGGGAGTCGGGTTCTGCTCTCTGAGCAGAGATCCGCCCACAATGAGGGAGGAGCTGTGCAGATACGGTGGGTGTGAGTGTCAAAGGCAGAGGGAACAGCCATTGCAAAGGCCAAGAGGCGGGGATGTTCAGGGAACAGCACTGAGGTGGTAGAAGAGCAGGTCATCTCCCGAAGATCTCCTTGGCAGGGAAGGGCTTGGCTCTTACTCCGAGTAAGGGGGGGGGGCCTGTGGAAGTTCGGGGAAGTGGGGGTGACCTGACTTACAGTTGGCTGCTGGGTTGGGAATAGACCAAAGGGGGCCAGGGCTGAACTGGGGAGATGGGTCAGGAGGTCATTGAACTTGACCCAACAAGAGATACTGGGCCAGGTGGTTGGGTGGAGGGGGCGAAAGGGTGGGACTTGGGTGTGTTTGGAAGGTAGCCATGAGCCTTCCTGATGGATTAGATGTGGGGTGATAAAAAGGGAGAAGGATGACAGCAAGGCTTAGGGCTCCACGAACCAGGAGAATGGGGCTCTAGAAGAGGAGTGGGTTGGAGGAAGGGAGTTTGAACTGAGAGCTTGACTGAACTTGCTAAGTTAGAGGTGGGCACTAGCCATCAAGTGCAGAGGCGAGGAACAGGTGAAAGGGTGGAGACAGACGCCTGGAGCTGTCTGCATGCAGATAGGATTTAAAGCCCTGCCCCTGGATGGCAGCATCAAAGGAGAGGAGGTGGAGGAGAGAGGAGTCCTGGGGCATGCCAACACCAGGGGGCAGGGAGATGAGGAAGAGCTTGTCAAGAGAACTGAGAAGGAGCAGCCTGTGAGCAGGAGGAGGGCCCAGAGAGCGGGGACCTGAGAGCCAAGGGGAGAAAGGGTTTCGGCAAGGAGGACAGGGCCACTGGGTCAGGTGGTGCTGAGCAGCCTAGCAAGCTGGGGACACAACACTGACCACCGGGTTTGGCAACACAGTGCGACCCGGGCAGAGATGAGAAAGGCCAGGTAACCTCAGGAGCCCTAAGGAAGAGCACCTGACCTGGGAGGGCTTCCTGGAGGAAGGGGTGTCTAAGCAGGAACTGGAGGGACACAGACATGTTTGCCACATAGAAAGGGGGTGTCCAGGCTGAGGGGTCAGCACAAAGTCAAGAGGAGAGAGTAGTCAGCTTGTTTGAGGAACTGAAAGTAAGAAAGTCTGGCTGTAATGTGCAGTGTGGGAAGGGTGAGGGGCAGATGCGGAGGGAGGGCTGTCCTCACAGGACCCTGGAGAGACTGACAAAGCAGATAGTGGGGTCCTTGATTAGAGACTAGGCTCTGGGGACGGGTGAGTGGTGGGGGCGGCGTGTGGGGAGTCAGGAACCAGGAGGAGAAGCAATTTGGAGAAGGTGATGGATTCAATGAGTTTAGGGTGCTGAGGGCGTTCTGGGGGAAATGTCTAATGTCAGTGTGGCATGTGGGTTGGACATCAGGGTCTGGGAGGAACCGCATGTGCAGGGAGGATGCTGAGCAGAGCTGGGTGGAGCTGAGCCACTCACCCACCTCTTTCTTTGGTGCTACTTGAGGCCAGCCTGTGTCCAGCTGCACACTGCGTGCTGGGGAGGGGCCCCGGCAGCTTCCAGCCATTGTGGTTTTTCTTGCCTGGCACCAGGAGCCCAAGGGGAGCCCAGCAGTTCCTCTGAATGAGTTGTTGCAACTAGGCCTGGTCCCTCCCATCTGCAGCCCACAGAATGCCTTTGCCGTACTCCTCAGGCACCGCAAAAGGAGGGGGCCCCCACCATTCCATGCACATTCTTGAACATTCCATGAACAGCGATTTACGGAGCACCTAGTAGATACCATCCTAGCCGTGGGAGAGCAGTGATGACCCAGGTAGACTGGCTTCTGTCCTCAAGGGTCCCACCATCCACGAGGGGAGGCAAACAATAAATGTACAATCAGAGTCCAGTGTGGTATTTGGAGAGAGAAGGGGGGGAGGTGGGCAGCAGGAATCCCAGGGGCTTCTAGGGGAGGCAACATTTAAACTATAGGTCTGAAGGATGATGAATCAGAGTCAGACAAGAAAAAATGGAGGGTGGAAAAGTATTTGAGTGAATGGGAACAGCCTGCTGAAGGCTCAGAGATGAGAGAGCATGCCAGGTGGGAGGGAATGGAAGGATTCAGTGTACTGGAGCATGGGGTGACTCCAGGTGGCGGTGGTTTGGGGGGCGTGTGGTGATGGTAAACAACCTCAGGAGTCAGGCTTAGGAGCTTGGACTTTCTCGTGAGGGCAATGGGGAGCCATGGAATGTCTTAAGCAGGCAGGGATATGCTCAGATTTACATGTGGGAGAATTCAGAGACAGAAATCGGAAACACCCAATCTTAGCCCAGAGAGACCCAGGATCATCTCATCCAAGGCAAGATCCCCTCCACCCTCGTGTAGCTCCCTCGACAGGTGAGGTGGGTCAGTATGGCTTGCACACCTCCAGAGACCTAGACCTAGACCTCACTACCGCTGGAGCTGGGCCCCAAAGATGATCTGACAAGCCCTGTGAGAGCCCCACAGGCATGCTCTGGGAATCCAGTCTTGTCACTGGGATACACCAGGGCATTTAACACCGCGCCGCGAGATGGGCTGGGTGGCACCACGGCATGGAAAATGGCCTGGCAGCTGGCGCCGGAATGCTCCGCAGCCACCTACGGGGGCGATTGACTTGTTGCGTGCGAGCGCTCCGGATGCCACCTGGTAAAGCTGTCGGCAGGATGCTGAAGAAATAAATCTGTTCATGATGATGCGCCGCCCCCTCCCCGCCGCGACATCACCCCACTCCCTCCCCCCACCGCTCCCACCCCTGCCGGGAGCTGCTGAGCCTGCCTCGCAGCGCCACCGTGTGGGCGAGGCGGGTCACGACAGAAGGTCTGTCGCTCAACTCCCAAGTCCTAAGCGCAGGGCCAGGGAGGGCACCAGATTGGTCGCTGGCCTGCCAGGCTGCAAGGTACACCAGGTCCTATTCTCATTACACATTTAAAATTTATTTTTCAGAATGGACGTATATTTGCAGACTGTTTATAATTATTTAAGTAACATATGCTTACTGAAAAAGATATGCAAACTCGATAGACCATATAAGGCAGCAATTGACAGTTTCCTCCCAGCATTCAGTCCCTCCACCCCCACAGACGTCCACTGATTGCATTTTGGCAAATAGGCTTCGAAATTTTCCTCTACAGGAAAAAATACATGTATATATTTCTCTTTGTCCCACCTATTTTCTGTTTCCTTTTCTTTATTTTTTCCCTATGTGTATATATATACAAATGAGATCTTATTATATGTGCCTAGGGTTCTGCCAGTTGCTTTGCTTTTTAAATTTATTTTTACTGGGATGCCTGGGTGGCTCAGTCGGTTAAGTGTCTGCCTTTGGCTCAGGTCATGATCTCAGCGGACTGAGATCAAGTACCGCATCAGGCTGCTTGCTCGTCAGGAAGCCTGCTTCTCCCTCTCCCTCTTCCTGGTTGTGCTCTCTCTCTCTGACAAACAAATATATAAAATCTTTATAAATAAATAAATTTATTTTTATTAACTGTAGTGTAGAGACAAAAGCAATATTTATCTAATATATGTAAAGGATGTGAATCATGTTGAAGTGAATGCTATGTGCTCCCCACGCAATTTAAGAAGATTTTTATTACCTCTGAAGTTTCTTCTATGTGTTACTTTATTTTTCAGTTAAAAAACACATTTATTTTCTCTCCTTTCTCACCTAACTCTGGATTGATTTTGTATTTTTTGTTAATACATGTTATTTCTTTATTAACTCACCAGTTTTCTATTCTTTTAGTGCTTCCCCTAGAGATGACAATATGTATCCTTGACTTATTAAAGGATAGTATAAATTAGTACTCTTACCACTTGCAGGAAAATGCAGGAACCTTAGGTCACTTAAAACTCCATTTACCCCCTCCTGACTTAATGCTATTGTCATCTGGTGCCATCTGGTATTTTAATTCTTTATATATTTCAAATTCCACAAGAGGATATTATTATTGTTTTATACAGACAATATTGGTTTAGATTAACCACATATTTTCTCTCTCCATTGGCCTTCATTTCTTCCTGCATCTCCAAGTTACTGTCTGGGATCCATTTTCTCCTGCCTGAAAACCATCTTTTCCTAATTCCTGTGATGGGGGTGAGCTGGTGAGGAATTATTATGGTTTTTATTTGCCTGGAATACCTCTGCTTCATTTTCGTTTTCAAAGGGTATTTTTTTGCTGGGTATGTACTTTCAGGTTGGCAAGAAAGCGCAAGAAAGGAGACAAAAGTAACAAAGACGTGGGACAAACAGAAAACAAACAGGAAGGTGGGAGACATAAAGCCAAATATGTCAGCAATTATATTAAATGTAAGCAGATTAAATACTCCAATTGAAAGGTAAGCATGAACACATTGGATGAAAAAATGAATAAAACCCAGTCATATGCTGCTTACAAAATAGACATGTCCAATACAAGGATACAGAAATGAAGAGAGGAAAAGGATAGAAAAAATTATACCATAAAATGCTAACCCAAAGTAAACTGGTATAGTTACATTAATATCAGCCAAAGTAGAGTTTATAGTGAAAAAAAGCAATGCTAAAGATAAGGAAAGCTATTCACAGTGGGAAAAAAAATACGTTCAATTTATCAAGCAGATACAAAAATTCTAAACTTGCATGAAACTAATAAGGTAGCTTCAAAATATATAAAGCAGAATTCAAAAGAATGAAAAGGAGAAATGGATAAATCCACAATCCTTCTTCCAGTAATCGATAGCACAAGCAGATAAAAACTTAGGAAAAGCTTCGTATATCTATAGGAACATCACATTTATTGCATCTTTTTTTTTTAAAGATTTTATTTATTTATTTGAGAGAGAGAATGAGATAGAGAGAGAGAGCATGAGGGGGGTAGGGTTAGAGGGAGAAGCAGACTCCCCACTGAGCAGGGAGCCCGATGTGGGACTCGATCCCGGGACTCCAGGATCATGACCTGAGCCGAAGGCAGTCGCTTAACCAACTGAGCCACCCAGGCACTGGCTGTCCTTCTCCTACCCCTACCCCCCCCGCCATCATGCCCTACATGTGTATCTACACATGCCCCCTCCACACACACTCATATCAATAGCCGTTCAACATCTACGAACAGATATGGACAGCCAAGGGCTTTAATTTCTATCGGACACCACGAGGTCGTTCTAATTTTCTCCCGTTCCATATTTGAAATTCTTCTCTCCAATGCTGAGAAATCTGGCTTCCATTATTTTGTAGTATCTATACTTTTCTTTATATATTGGCTCAATCCCTGGATATTAGCTATCTGTTGCTCTATAACAAATTCTCCCAAAACTTTGTGACTTAAAACAACAAAAACCACTTATTCCACTGTTCCTGTGGGTCAGGAGTTTGGGAGCAGCTCAGCTGGGGATTCTGGCTTGGGGTCTTGCATGAGTTTGCAATCAAGCGTCAGCCAGGCTGTAGCCTGGAGAATTCGTTTCTGAGATGGCTCACTCACCCCACAACCCTTCTTTCAGTAACTGATAGAGCAAGCAGATAAAAAGTTAGTAAAAACTTCAAGTTGGTGCAGGCTGTTGGCAGGAGGGCTCAGTTTGGTATCACGCAGACTTCTCCATAGGGAGAATGAGCATGGCACCTGGCTTTCCCAGAATGAGTGATCCAAGAGGGAGCAAGGGGACACAGCATTTATTCCAGAACAGTGGGGTTTTAGGTCCCTCCCAGGCCTAGAGTCTCAGATCCCCACCCGCAGGACTCCCATCCTTCTCTGGCTTCCCTAATGGAGTCCAAAGTGGACAGAGCCCACATGCCCATGATACCCAAAGGGTCGTGATGTTCATTTGCTTTTTTGTTCCAAGTTGTTCTTCCCACAAGATTATGAGCTCCTGGGCCTGGCTCTGCATCCCGGGGACCTGGTAGGGGGCCAGGCACATAGTAGATGCTCAGTAGGTATGAGTGGATGGGATGGATGACTGAATGCTCTGACCTTGGGGTGGAGGTCAGGTGAGGGATATCCGAGACCCTGACCTTTGGTAGACTGCACCTTCCCTTCCCACTCCCACGCCAGGTGGAAAGAGTTCAAACCCCAGTAAATGTCTGCCTCTCTCTCAGCTTCAGTCACCCTTTAAGGGGGTACCCAGAACTGCCTCCCAAAGTTGTGGTGACAGGTAGCAGGCAGGGACTGGAGCAGAAAAGGGTGGAGTAAATGTGGGCCCTGTGCATGACAGCACACTCAGGGGGGTCAGGTTCTCCGGGGCCTGGGGACTCAGAGCCGGGGGTGGAGGCTGGGAGTGGACTCCATCTCCAGCTGAGGGAGCCTTGGCCATGGAGTCAGAGAAGCCCTTGGAAACATCCTTGCAGAGTCTTTGGGGACAGGAAAGCAGAGAGTTGCTATGGAAACCCTCCCACAACAACCCACTCTACTTGGAGCTCCCGGAGGTTCCTGGAATAGGAATTGTCATCTCGGGCGCCTGGCTGGCTCACACACTAGAGCATGCAACTCTTGATCTCGGGGTTGTAGGGCCAAGCCCCACATTGGGTGTAGAGCTGACTTAAAAACAAGAAGAGAAGAGAGGAGAATTGTCACCTCTTTTAGGATGCTGCACCCACAACTGGTGTGTGTGCCGGCGTGTGGGCGTGTTGGCTTTGTGCATCTGCGTGTGGCCCCTCACCGCACACGTTACCCCAGGAAGCCTGGCTCTCTCTTCTCTGGGCCTTTGCACGTGCATTTCCTCTGCCTGGAACACGCTCTCCCTTCCCCAGCATCACCTTTGTCGGGCGCTCTCTTGCCCACTCATTAAGAGTAGGGGAAGGAACCTTCTCCTTTGGAAAGCCTTCACTGATCCCCTCACTGTCTGGCCAGGGGCCCCTCCGGTGTTCCCACAATCCCCACCCCAGCACTGGTCACGCGGGGCTGCAATCTCTGGATCTTGTGTCCATGAGTTCCTCAAGTGCCGGGCTGGGCCCAGAAAGTGCTCGCTGAAGGAAGGAAGGAAGGAAGGAAGGAAGGAAGGAAGGAAGGAAGGAAGGAGTGAATGAATGCGTAAACAGCCACTTCTGCAGAAGGGTTTGGAACACTGGCACGTCTTCCCTGCTCAACTCAAAAGACCAAACTGTTGGGGCACCTGGCTGGCTCCGTTGGTTGAGCATGCAACACTTGATCTTGGGGTTGTGAGTTTGAGCCCCACGGTCGGTGTGGAGATTACTTAAAAATAAAATCTTAAAAAAAAAAAAAAACTGTCAGGGCACCTGACTGGCTCAGTTCATGGAGCGTGCGACTCGATCTCGGGGTCATGAGTTGGAGCCCCACGTTGGGCGTGGAGCCTACTTAAAATTAAAGCAAACAAACAAAACCTGTCACCAAAGCTGACGGGTCTCTCAGAGATAAATCCAAGAGTCAGCAGTATGGACATCCCCCCCTGCAAACTTGTTAGAAATGCAGCTTCCCAGGCCCCCCCAGACACATTGGTTCAGAATCTGCCATTTAAAAAGATTCTCAGGCGATTAAAAGTTGCGAAGCGCGCTCTGGGGATCCCCACCTCCCTTTTTTTTTTTTTTTAAAGATTTTTATTTATTTATTTGACAGAGAGAGACACAGTGAGAGAGGGAACACAAGCAGGGGGAATGGGAGAGGGAGAAGCAGGCTTCCCGCGGAGCAGGGAGCCCGATGCGGGGCTCGATCCCAGGACCCTGGGATCATGACCTGAGCCGAAGGCAGCCGCCTAACGACTGAGCCACCCAGGCGCCCCCCCACCTCCCATTTTATAGACCAGGAAAACAGAAGGTTGTAATAGGAAAACTGAGGCTTGCAGAGGGGAGTGGTGGCGCTGGGACTTAAAGCCAGGTGGCCTTGTCCCAGGTGTCAGGCTCCTGCCCCCACCTCCTGCACTTCAGTCCACCCATCTTGCAAACACCCCCTTTCTGGCTGGCCCGACCTCAGAGTCTAGACCCTTCCCTTTTCGCCTCCTGAGGCCTTTGCAAGGAGCGCGTGCGCCCCCTGGTGGGAGCCGGCCAGAGTGGCCAAGGAGGCTTGGTTCTGGTCTAACAGTAAGGAGTGGAGACGGAGGAGGAGGGCGTATGCTAGATGCCAGGCTCTGTGCTAAGTAGTCTTCTTTTCTTTTCAGATAATATATTTTTTTACCTAAAAATTGTTTCAGCCATTTTTAAATGTACCATTCAGGGGCATTAAGTATATTCACAGTGTTGTGCAAACCATCACCACTACCCACCCCCAGAACCTCTCACCATCTCAAACAAAAACTCTGTACCCATTCAACGGGAACTCCCCATTGCTCTCTCCCCTCTGCCCCTGTAACCTCTGCTCTCCTTTCGGTCTCAATGAACTTGCCTGTTCTAGGGACCTCACCTACGTGGACGCATACAGTATTTGTCCTTTTGTGTCTGGTTTATTTCACTTAGCACAATGGTTCCAAGGTTCTTCGTGTTGTCAAGGGTCAAAATTTTATTCCACTTTAATTAAGGCCGAATACATAGATACTTGCATAGATACTCCACATTTTGCCTCTGCACTCATCTGCTGGGGGATGCTTGGGTTATTTCCACCTTCTGATGATTGTGAATAATGCCACCAAGACCATTGGTATACAGGTGTCTGTCTCTGCTTGCAATTCTCTGGGGTACATCCCTGAGAGTGGAATTGCTGGGTCCTATGGTGATTCTGACTGGTTTTCACGGCAGCTTGTGCTAAGTGCTCTTCGTGCCTTATCTCAGGAAGCTCTGGCAGCACCACCCGGGGCGCTGGTCTTGCCACTGAGATCCAGACAGACGACGTAAAGGGTCCCATGTCCCTCAGCTAACAAGTGCGGGGCCGTGATTAAAACCCAGACTGTATCGGGCACAACGCTCCATGAAGTGGCTCACAGGGAGGCTGTCACAGAGAACATCACTCATCTTCACTCTGTCTTCTTCCCCTGGGACCCCTCACCCAACCTGGCACCCCTCACCTAGCCCCAGAGTGACTCATTCCCGTTTAGTACCAAAGTCGTGCTTTTCCTGAGTGATTGGTTTGTCTTCATTCATAGACTTTGGGATTGTGTAAGCAGCTATGATTGACCCCGTTTTGTGTCACCTGCTAGCAGCTTAGAGCCAAGGTGTGGCCCCCACAGCAAGATATGGAGATGGGGGGCCCAACCCCTCGTAGCAAAAGAACCTCACGCCCTGTAGCCCAAAAGTTAAGCATTGACCTAACAGAAATATCTTTTTTTTTAAAGATTTTATTTATTTATTTGAGAGAGAGAATGAGATAGAGAGAGAGCATGAGGGGGGGAGGGTCAGAAGGAGAAGCAGACTCCCTGCTGAGCAGGGAGCCTGATGCGGGACTCGATCCCAGGACTCCAGGATCATGACCTGAGCCGAAGGCAGTCGCTTAACCAACTGAGCCACCCAGGCGCCCCCTAACAGAAATATCTTTAACACTTATTCCTTTAAAACTATACTCTCTTTGTTATTTTTTCAAGAATACTGACTTCTTTTTTTTTTTTTTTAAGATTTTATTTATTTATTTGACAGAGAGAGACACAGCGAGAGAGGGAACACAAGCAGGGGGAGTGGGAGAGGGAGAAGCAGGCTTCCCGCGGAGCAGGGAGCCCGATGCGGGGCTCGATCCCAGGACCCTGGGATCCTGACCTGAGCCGAAGGCAGCTGCTTAACGACTGAGCCACCCAGGCGCCCCAAGAATACTGTCTTTTCAAATGTATATCTGGATCTTTTTCATGTGAATACCTTATTTTGTTTACTGTAACTCCTTGTTTTCAAAATGTATCGTTTTTCAAATCTACATTATGAGGGCCTCTCTCCCTTGTGCATCCCAGCAGGATTCCAGGAAAGATGTGGTGAGTGTGTGTGTGTGTGTGTGTGTGCACTCTATACCTTGGTGTAGAGAACCTATAACCTGATGGGATAGAACAAAGATGAATTATCACTTTGCTGAGCTGCTGGATGCTTCCTACATTTCTCTGTTTCTTTAGTAGATGACAGAAGCCACCTTCCAATTTTCTGAGCCTGTGGTCTTATTTCGAGAATAGTCAATCCTTACGGTCTGTATTTTAACTTCATTCCCGCCTCCTCCGTGTTCCCATTCTTGTGTTTCTTTCTCCTTTTCACACTCCCTTATTCTCTGCCTTGGTGGTGCATTATGCATCCTTGGAAGTTGCCTGAGATCTTTTCTGCAGCAAGGCAGGGAGCGAATCAACCAGCCGGCCTACCTGCTGTGGGGCAGCCAGCCTCCTGGGCCTGGCTCCTTGTCCTTCCAGCACCAGCCAGAAGGTGGCACCAGAATGCTCCCAAATTTCCTACCAGGGTCGCGGCCAGGGAAACCCGGGGGATTGGGTGGACCGTGGAGGCCCTGGGGACTGCAGGGGGAAAGGGGGGGCGGGCAGAAGAGAGCTAAGACACAGTGGCAGCAATCAGCATCCCACAGGCTGGGGTGATCTTGGGGCCTCCCGGGCTAATGACTGTCAGGTCAGGAGTCCAGGTCAATGTCAGGAGTGAATGAGAGAAAGATAGAATGTGCTCAGTGCCTGGTGCTCAGGACATGTCCATGATGTCCTGGAGGAATGGGTAGCTCTGCTCCTTATAGGACCGATGTCTGGGGCCCAACCCAGGACCATGCTGCCTCCCTGTATTTGTCCCTGGCATTGTGAGCCCCTCTCTCCTGGGGACAGACCCCTCCTCCTTCCATGGTGAAATTCAGGGGGTGGAGAGAGATGGTAAGAACAACGACAGCTTGTCCCACTTCCCCTTGTCCTTCTGGTTCTTCTCCCAGAAGAGGAAGCCAGCAGAAGGGGCATTTTGCCTGCAGCCTGTGGGTCCCCAGCAATGAGCCTCAGGGGAAAGAACAACAGAAAGAATGTGAAAACTGGAGTTTACCACCGCTGCTCTGGTTAAAAGCCTGGACTTTGGTGTCAGTCAGAGCTCAGACGGGAATTGGCATCCGATGGTGCTGCTTTGCACACTTTCTGAATCCCCAAGCCTCAGGTTCCTCATCTTTAAAATGGAGAGAAGAGGGGCACCTGAGTGGCTCAGATGGTTGAGCATCTGCCTTTGGCTCAGGTCATGATCCCAGGGTCCTGGGATCGAGTCCCACATCGGGCTCCCTGCTCAGTGGGGAGCCTGCTTCTCCCTCTCCCTCTGCCATTCTGTCCACTTGTGCTCTCTGGCTCTATTTCTCTGTTAAATAAATAAATAAATAAATTGATTAATTAATTAAAATAAAATAAAATGGAGAGAAGAATTGTTTTGTTGATTCCGTGAATTAATGTTAGTAAGGTTCTCGGCCTGACACCTGGGCTCCTGCCCCAATCAACGCTAGCACTGTGGCCACCTTTCAAGGAGTGACCTGGGGCAAGGACCTTGGTCCTGCAGAGCCTCCGTTTCCTTATTTGAAAAATGGGGGCTACAGATAACTCCCTCCCTGGTCGTTGGGAGAATGAAGGGAGCCAGAATGTGTCGGCCCCTTGGACAGTGGCCAGCACCCAGAAGATGCCCTGTCACCATGGGCTGGATTGGAATCCCAAGAATCCGGAAATAGAAGGAAGTACTCTTTCTAGTCCTTAGTACATGTCCCCTCTAAGTGTGTGCCCCTGTGTCTGCTTGAATGCTTCCAATTATGGAAAGCTCACCACCTCTGAGGAAGCTCTGCCTCTTCTGTCTGTTAAGCTCTGGGCCATGACAATGCCCTTCTTTTTGTAGGGCTGGGATTCATCTCCCAGGAGTTTTCCACCCAGGAGTTCCAGGTATTCCTAACCTTGATCCCCAGGGGCCATCGCCAACCCCTCACTTCCCTTCCCCATGCCTTCTGCTAAATGGATTAGTCCTCCAGCCTGTGCGAAATTAGATTCTGGATCTGGCAAGCCAGAGTGGGGTGGGGTACAGCTGAAGTCGTCCTGTGGTTTAGGAGGGCAATTAACCGCTTCCATGCCAGGCCTGGGATTGTCCTGCAGAGCTGGTGACCAACGTGAGAGGCTGCTTCTGCCGGGACCAGGGATGTCCACAGTCAGAGTTCATGTTCATGGAGCCATTGGACACATCACCATGGCTGCCTGATGCCCAGGGTAGCGCCCACTGCAGATGGGGAAACTGAGGCTCAGAGGGTAAGGGGCCAAACTGGGGGCTCTGTCTGTAGATGAGTTCATTTGTTAATTCAAAGGTTCTCCGAGTCCTTACTCTGTGCCAGGCCCTGTGCTGGGTGCTGGGGGGACGGCAGAGCACAAGACAAAGGAGATTTTGTGCTTGGCTAGTGTAAGGGTAAGTGAAGAGGGAGATACAGAGGGGGAAATCATTTATCCTCCCTGGGAGCTGGAAAGATGCCTTCATCCAGCCAGCTGTCTGTCTGTCCATTCATCCATCCATTCATCACACAAACATGTACTGAGTGCCTAGAATCAGGGGTTCCCCAGAATTCAGGGGTTCCCCAGAATTCGGTCCCAGTGACAGATAGAGACATCAGTTACATTTGCTGCTCAGCATCCTCTTTCTTCTTGGGACAATAGTTCCCTGATTTGCCTTTGGGGGATCTCATGCCCCAGCCCACGTGTTTCACAGTAGCAAAACCCATTTCCCATCCTGAGGGTGAAACACATGATCTGGGCTAAACCCATCAGTGAGGTCCATGATTCTGGACGTGATGATCAGTTCAGGGATGGGCCCTTGACCTAGGTCAGGCCAATCAGGACCAACAGGGCTCTTCCCCAAGACTCTGGTTTGAGAGAAGGAGGAAGAGCACTGTCCCTTCCCCCGGACTTGGTGTTGAGGTCATGGGAGCTGCTGGGGGGTCACCTCACGGAGCTGGAGAATGGAGCCAACCCTGATAAAGGAGGTCAGGGTCAGCCACTCGGGGGATATTGTTTGAGTCCTGAATCCACACTTAGGCTGAGGCCAGATGTGTACAAGATGCATGCCATTTTGTGTGTAAGCCAGTCTGGGTTTTGTGTCATTTACAACAGAAGAGGCTGCCTGACTCAGGCACCGTCCTTCTCCGTGCTGACCCTGGGAGGGCAACATGATCCTCAATTTCTGTTGCCACGTCACCATCTCTTGCCTCCCCTGCAGCTCCTGGCTCCGACCCCCTGCTCCCCAAGATGAAGGACACTCTCTTCAGCCGGCCTCGGGGAGCAGGGCTTCTCAGCCAAGTTCAGTTCTCCTTGGGGTCCCTCATGGCAGCCTAGCTCCATCCTCTGCTCTCACCTCTGCCTGCAAACTTGGAACAAACCCCCTGTCACTGAAGAATTCTTTCTTGGGCTGTCCCCTGAGAATCTTGCCTGTGACGACGTTTTCTGGGCTGGGAAATGGCCCCTCACAAGTTTCTCTCTCTCTCTCTAGAAGTCATCCCACCACCACATCCCCTCACAAAGTCTGCCTCCTAAATATCTCCAGGCTCCCCCCATTCCTGCTGCTGTGGTACCCGGGTCCAGCCTGGACCTCGCATCAGCCTTCTCCCCCTGGCGTCCTGGCCTCCAGCCACTGTCACCAAGAGAGGTGCATCCTTTGGGACTTGGTCACTTAAGAGATAATTCTTCCAACCTCTTGCTTGGGGGAGAGCATGGTGGGCATACTTCTGGGTGTAGGGCAGGGGAAGAGGGCTAGAAGTCCCATTGTTCAGGATGCGGTCTTGTTCTCTGCCATGCCTGAGATCTGCAAGTCTTTGTAGTTCAAATCCTCCAAGGAGACACAGATGCCCTTCTGTCCGTGCATATAGCCATCTACGAACCCTGGAACAACAGCTCTGTGTCCAGACTTCCAACCACACCTGGTCCCTCCAAGACCCGGGCTTCTTGGATTCTTCAGGACAGACTGGCTTGGTCTCTCTCAGCATCTCCTCTGCACACCCTGGAGGCTGTAGTCCTGAATGTAGTCGCCACTTCTCCCTCAGCCTCCCATCTTCCAAAGTGCTGTTGAAATCTTTTTTCTTCCCGTGCCTCCTGTCCTGGCTTCTTTGCCATTACAGGTGAGTTATACCTGCTTTCTTCCTTCACGGTCGGTTTGGTGCGGGCGGAGTGGGGACAGGGCATCCAGGGCAGTGGCCAAGTGGCTCACAGCCAAAGTTCTGGAAAGGGTTGCCTCTGCCTCCCACTTTCTTGAGGGACCTGCCTTCTGCCCCCACCACTCCACTAAAACGTTCCCCGTCAGGTCACTGGTAGCCAAACCCACCTGACTGGATGCGCAGGTAGGGTTTCACACTTCCCAACTGGCTCTCCCTCTGACTCTCTCCTGCCCAGCACTGAGGGCCACACAGCTCCGGAAGACCCATCCTGTGTTTCCCCAACCCCCGGCCTTGGCCTCTGGGTCTCATTCTCCAGCTTCCCTTCCTTCCATGTCCTCGGAACTGTTACATTTCCCAGGGTTCCTGCCTCGGTCTCCCTCTCTTCCCACCTTGTATGGTTCCCCTGAGTGTGTTCCTCTCAGTGGTGTCACTCCAAAAGCTGGTCTATGCCGACCTCCTGCCCTGGCCCCTCCCCTGAATTCCAGACCTCCGACTCCGGTGGTCTCCTGGACGCCTCTTCCAGAAGGCCCCCTCAGGCCGCCCAGGCTCCCCGTGTCCAAAGCTGGACTTGGCCTCTGCGTCCTCCCAAACCTGCCCCTCCTCCTTTGCTCCTAGCTCGGGAGAGGTCACCACCATCTGTCTAGTTGCCCTGAAATGTGGATGCCAACCTTGACTGCCCCATTTTCTCAATTTCCACACTCAGTTGGTCACCAAGGCCCATTGGCTTGACCTCTGTGACAAATCCCTGTCTGCCTACCCCCTCTTCATCTCCCCGCTTCTCTCTTGGCTGGCCTCCCTGCCTTCAGTCCAGCCCTCTTCATTCCACATGCTTCGTTCCTGTTAAAATGCAAATCTCATCCTGTCCTCCCCTCCAGAAAAGCCTCTGATGGCTCCCCATTGCCTAGGAATTAAGTCCAAATTGCCCCAAGGCTAGAGTTGCCAGATTTAGCAAAAAAAACAAAAACAAAACAAAACAGGATGTCCAGTTAAATTTGAATTTCAGATAAACAATGACTCTGTGTGTGTATGTCCCCGTCCTGTGCAATATTTCACATCTGGACCCTTTCCATACACCTAACTTCATTTCTTGCTATGCTGTATCTCACATCTGACCCTCAGGAGAGACTGAACTGCTTGAAAATGAACTTCCCCAAATGGGTCAGGCATGTTCTTATCAATAGGCTCCTCTTACCTGCTGTTCCTTCCACCAGAAGGGCCATGTCCCCTTCTTGTCCTGGCCAACCTGTGCTCATCTCTTGGGTCTCGGCACATCGGGGGGCTCCTTCGTCATGGATTGGGCTCCCTTCCTGGGTGACCAGAGGCCCCTATGTTTCCTTGGTTGGCAGCACTTTACCCTCTGGATTGTCATTCAGCTTGCTGCTGTTTGTCTCTCCCCTGCAGACAAGGAGTCGCCAGGAACCTTCCCCAGCCCGCATGGCCCCATCCCCTGGATGCTCCCGAGGGCCCAGCCAAGCCTCAGCTCTCTCTCTCTCCCTTGGCCTGGGTCCCAGCCTGATGGTTCCCACTCCCTGCTTGCCTGAATTCCCATGAAAAGTGGCCTCCACCCCTAGCCCCCTGCCCGGGGCCAGATTACAACATGCTGAGACAATGGAGGCTCCAAGCCAAACTTCCAACAGCCTGCTGTTAAATCCCCCACAGCATCTGCCTATAGATCTGGGGACAGAAGCTAGCAGCGAGGCCAGTGGGAATGCCTGGGCCTTTGCAAGGGTGTGGGGGAGGGAGCTTGGGCCTTAAGTCAGGACACCTGGGTTTGAATCCCAGCCCTGCCCCTTTCTAGCTGCCTGGAGACGGGGCATGAGCACCCCGTGAGCCTCAGTTTTCTTGTCTGTAAAATGGGTATAATAATGCTTATCTCACAGGCTGTGCTGTCAAAGAAGAGTGCCTAACACATACAAGGACATACAGCAACAAACAGGATGCTGGCTCTGACCTTCACTTGCCTTTCTCGAAGCTGGTGGTAACAGAACCAGAGACCAGAACTCTCCCGGTAGGTTTTTTCTCCCAGAATCACTAACTTCTCCTGCCCTCCCTGCACAGCTTTATTCAGAGAAGAGGGGAGGAGCGTTATCAGACCCCCAGAGCAGCTCCACTGGGAAAACCACCTCCCAGCCAACAGCCCAGCTGAAGGCCGTAGAGCTGACGCAGCAAGCTGAAGGCCAGGTGAGTGAGGAGGGAGGCAACGGAGGACAGAAGACAAGGCACTGGGCCGGAGGCAGAAACACTGGGCCTGCTCCCTCTTCAAGACTGTCCCCTCCCGCCTCTCTCCGCCCAGCACCCTTCAGACCCCGGCTGGACCAACCCCAGCCTCGACCGCAGTGGGTCAGGTTCCCTCGTAGACATTCCTGGGGCGCTACTCAGATACCCTCACCATTTAGATCCTTTACTTACTGACACCATTATTTACGTCCTAAACTGAAATGCAGAGAGAAAAAAGAATGGAAAAAAAAAAAAAAAGGAACAACATATCAAAAACAGTGGGACAATTTACAGGTGCAACATATGTGTCCTGGGAATACCAGAAGGAGGAGAAAGAGAGAAAGGAGCAGAAGACAATGGCTGAGAGTTTTCCAAAATTAATGACAGCCTGTCCCTCCCTGCCTCCCCCTCCAAATGCTAAGTGCCTCAAGGGTAGGAGCCTGTCAGCTTGCACATAACAATAACCAAAAACATTAGGATGACATTTACTAAATGTTTAAAAAAAGATTGATACACACACACACACACACACACACAGACTTCCAGTTCCAATTCTAACACACAAAGAGCTCAGAAGTCATCCCTTCCCTCCTCAATAAGAAAAAGCCGGAACAAACTGCAAATCTCAGATCCATCAGAGAGTTGAGGTCACAGGGCAAACTCCAAAAACTGGTGAGACAAGGAATACAGAGAATCACACAACGCTCGGTGTAGACTAAGTGGAGAGTTAAAAACTCCTAGGGGCCCAGCCTTCAGGCCCCCAACATGTTTGAGGGTTTCATCTCTAGGACCCCACCAGGGCTCAAGTTGAAGACTAGAGAGAAATCCCACCATGCTTCCAGTGGGGGCAGCAAAAGAGTAACCATTTTGAGAAACCTGTCCAGATGGTTGTCTGTAACAAAGGCCTGCCCCCAAGGAAAACTGCTTTACCAGAGCCGTCTTCTCTGATCTGGGCAAAGGGCAATTAGACAGCTTCAGCCTCTTCCAGCCTTCCGGTCTCACAGGGGGAGAGGGTGGGGGGAGCTAAGAAATGCTTCTGAAGGTCATAGTCGCTCAGCAGGGACTCAGGCCCGCTAAAACAAAACAAAGCAAAACAAAACACAATTGAGATTTAATCATAAGATTATAGAACGCTTCCCCTCCCCAAAACCATACCAACACAGCAACAGGTATAATAACAGTAGATTACGGTGTAGAAAGCTGGAAGACGCATGCATTTAAGAAAGACTTCTTAGGGAAAACCAAAGACAACTAGAGAGAAAATAGCAAGGAACTAGAAAAAAAAACAAAGCCTCTGGCACCTACAGTTATAACAAATATGAAAGACAATCCTGCACCTAGCCAGGTTAATATAGAACCACACACCGGAAGCCTGATTTGGCTCAGTGGGTTAAGCGTCTCCCTTCGGCTCAGGTCATGATCCCAAGGTCCTGGGATCGAGTCCCGCATCGGGCTCCCTGCTCTGCGAGGAGCCTGCTTCTCCCTCTCCCCCTGCTTGTGCTTGCTCTCTCTCTGTCAAATAAATAAAATCTTTAAAAAAATAATAATAATATGTCAGGCCCTAATGGAAAAAGTGTACAACATGCAAGAACAGGTGGGTAATAGCACAGAGACAGAATCTCTAAGGATCAGAAGTGCTAGACATCAGACACACTGTGACAAAAGGGAAGAATGCCTTTGATGGGCTCATTAGTAGACTAGTAGACTAGACAGAGCCAAGGAAAGAATCAGTGAGCTCAAAGATATGTCAATAGAAACATCCCAACCTGAAATGCAAAGAGAAAAGAGAACAAAAAAAAAAAAAGAAGAAGAGAAGGAACAGAAAGTCAAAGACTGTGAGACAGTTACAACAGGTGTAACATGTGTGTCCTGGGAACACCAGAAGGAGAAGGAAGAGAGGAAGGAGCAGAAGAAATTTTGGAAGTAATAATGACTGAGAATTTTCCAAAATTAATGATAGGCCCCAAACCCCAGATCCAAGAAGCTCAGAGAACATCAAGCAGATCAATGTCAAAACAAAACAAAACAAAACAAAACAAAAACCCCAAACAAACAAACAAAACAAACGACAGCAAGGCATATTATATTCAAACTACAGAAACCCAGAGACAAAAAGAAAAATCTTGAAAGAGGCCAGAAATGAAAAGCACCTTATCTATAGAGGAACAAGGATGAGAATTACATTGGACTTCTTATCAGAAACCATGCAAGCTTCAAGAGAATAGAATGGAATAGTTACAAAGTTGAAAGAAAAAAGACAGCCCACCTAGAGTTCTGTATATGGTGAAATTACCCTTTAGAAGCAAAAGAGAAATAAAGACTTTCAGGGCGCCTGGGTGGCTCAGTTGGGTGAGCTTCCAACTCTTGATTTCAGCTCAGGTCATGATCTCAGGATCATGGGATTGAGCCCCCGAAGGTGACTCCTTGCTCAGCGTAGAGTCTGCTTGAGATTCTCTCTCTTCTTCTCCCTCTGCTTCTCCCCTGTTCTCTCGTGCATGCGTGCTCTCTCTCTCTCTAAAATAAATAAATCTTAAAAAAAAAAAAAAGGAATAAAGGCTTCTCAGTTTAACAAAACAGGGGATTTGTGGCCAGAAGACCTGCTTGCAAGAAATGGTCACAAAAATTCTTCAGAAAGAAGGGAAATGATGCAAGTGGCAAACTCGAATCTGCATGAAGAAAGAACGTCAGAGAAGGTGTTCTGTCATCTTCTATGGGGTCGGTCAGGTGTGGCCACAAGAAGAGACAGGAAAACAAAGTTTATGGCACTCCCAGGTCCTAGGGATGGGAGGCGCAGAGCACAGGGCAGGCAGTGTCCCTTGGGAAGGGCTCCCCGGGTCATCAGGGGGGAGACTAGTGAGGGCATGCTTAGGCCACGGCCTTCATTGGGGGTCCCATGGGGCAGAAAGAACAGCTTATGATTGGCTAGTTTGAATAACTGGGGCGGGGTTTGGGCTACAAGGGTAGCCTCTAGTTGCCTGCCACCTGGCCCTGGGATGATTAAAGCAGAGGGATATTGTCTCCTGGGGTGTACGGATCAGACGGGGTGGAGGGGAGCGGGAGCTCTGAATTACAGTATTGTAGGGTGACTTCACTGCCCTGTGTTATTTGAAAGCTGATTTAGATTAGTTGTGAATGTATGTTGCAAGCTCTAGGGTAACCACCAAAGAAAAAAATTTTAGAGCATAATTGATATGCTAAGAGAAGACTGACAATGGAAGCATATTAAGTGTTCAGTTAAAACCAGAGAAGTCCAGGGCACCTGGGTGGCTCAGTCAGTTAAGCGTCTACCTTTGGCTCAGGTCATGATCTCAGGGCCCTGGGATCAAGCTCCACATCAGGCTCCCGGCTCGGTAGGGAGCCTGCTTCTCCCTCTCCCTCTGCCCCTCCTCCTTGCTTGTGCTCTCTCTCTCTCTTAAGTGAATAAATAAAATCTTAAAAAAAATTAAAAAAAAACTTTAAAACCAGAGAAGTCAGATAAAGAGGGGAAGATTTTAAATATATATATATTTGTGTGTGTGTGTGTGTGTATTACGCACAAAGAAATATAAAGAAAATTTAAATGGCCCATAATCCTATCTTCAGACAATCAATGTTGAAATCATATTTAAAAAATCAGATCAGAGGGGCACCTGGGTGGCTCATGGTTAAGCGTCTGCCTTTGTTCGGCTCAGGTCATGATCCCAGGGTCCTGGGATCGAGCCCCGCATCGGGCTCCCAGCTCCGTGGGAAGCCTGCTTCTCCCTCTCCCACTCCCCCTGCTTGTGTTCCCTCTCTCGCTGTGTCTCTCTCTGTCAAAAAAATAAATAAAATCTTTAAAAAAAAATCAGATCAGAAAATGCAAACTGTACAGACAGCAGCAGAATGAAATTCGACGCTCTCTCCCCAACAATCTTTCTTCCACCGTTAGTTTCTTGTGATTCTTTCTGTGGTTAAAAAAAAAAAAAATTATGCACATAAATAAATATTGCTTACCGGTGACCTCTCTTCTTGTTTATGGTTTATTCACTCCTGCAAATGATGCTGCAAAGAACATTCTTCTTTATCTTTTCAAGAACTTTTTCTTTCGAAATAAGTGTAGACTTAGAAGTTGCCAAAAAAAGTCCACTCCTCATGGAGCTTCCCCTAACGTTGACATCTTATGTGATTGAGGTCCAGTTACCAACATTAGGAAATTAACCTCATACACGTGATAGCAGGTCACGGTTTCCCCATCATTGCCCTTCTCCAGTACGATCCAACCCAGGATCCCACGTGACATTCAGTCGTCAGGCCTCCTTGGCCTCCTCTGATCCATGACAACTTCTCGGTCTTTGTCTTTCTTGACCTTGACACCTTGGCAGAGTTTTAGCCGGTGATTTCGTAGAATGTACCTCCACGTGTGTGTTTATCCGATGTGCTGTCATGATATAATTGTGTACTGGGGGCAAGAACACCATGGAGTGATATTGTGTCCGTTCTCAGTGCCTCCAGTCAGAAAGTTCGTGATGTCTGGTGATGTTAATTTTGCTCACTTGGCTTAGGAGGTGTCTACCATAGTAAATGATACTATTTATCATTTGTGAGTAGTAAGTGTCTCGTGGGGAGATACTTTAATATGATGCAGATATATATATTTATACACACACACACTGATGTCTCTGATCCCCACCCAACACCACAGAATTCATTCCAACCTTTCTCCTTTGCTTTTTTCTGACTCTTTCCTCCAACAGCGCAAAGCCCGGCCCCGCAGTGCATCGCCTTACTTGCTCACTCCTGGGATACGCAGGAAGCAGTTTCAGAATGGCTACCCCATATTGCTGTGAGAAAATAGATTTACTCACTGGAACACAGTCTTGATGTACAGTTAGTTGCCCTTCGCCTCACAGACGTTTTGTCTCTATCCAGTCAAAGTAACTGTTTGCCAAAGTTGCTCGAGTTCGATCCTTTCTTCCCTGTGGCTTTCAGCGTGGCGATGTTATTCATTTGTCACACTGTCACGTTCATCTGTTACTGTTTGTACAAAATTCGGGGCTCCCCCTACATCCTGGTTAGTTTTATTTTATTTTATTTTATTTATTTATTTGACAGAGAGACACAGCAAGAGAGGGAACACAAGCAGGGGGAGCGGCAGAGGGAGAGGGAGAAGCAGGCTTCCCGCGGAGCAGGGAGCCCGATGCGGGGCTCGGTCCCAGGACCCTGGGGTCATGACCTGAGCTGAAGGTAGACACTTAACGACTGAGCCACCCAGGCACCCCAATCCTGGTTGCTTTTATTGAGCCAGTTCAGGAGAGGGGGGGTTATGGAACATTACCATGGCTCCAAGAGGCAGAGCTGTACAAAAGTAGATGCAGAGAAATGTCGCTCGTCCTTATCGCTCCCATCCTGTTTCCACTCCCCTCCTTCTTTCCACCCTGCCCTCACCTACCTACACCCTGCAGATAACCAATCCCGTTAGCCCTGGTTGATCCTTCCTGTGTCTCTTTTGCTCAAATGAGTAGATGCGTGTGTATTTCTTATGCTCCTTTAAAAAATACATTTATCTTGAAAACATTTGGCAAAAGTTTCTTCCAGGGAAATTCCAAGCATGAGATTTCTGGTGTGCACTGCATTCATTTCTTAGATCATGCGCTGCATTCATTTCTTAGATCATGCAAATCGCTTCCACACAGTAGAGTAGGTGCTCAGTAAATCGCTGAAGAATGAATGAATTCTTGGCTTGAGACTAACTCATGGTGTAATCTGGGGGAAAAGCTCTTTGTCTCTCTGGACTTCAGCTAGCTGTCTTAAGTTTATGAGCGAGGGAGGGCTCTTCCAGCTCTGACCTTGGAGGACACACAACGAAGGCAGCAAGCTTTTGTGTTTGACCTCTTCTCTGCTCACCTCATGATTCCTTCCGCCTCTTGCTGTCTGCCTCTCCATTCCCTCTCCACAAACAATAATAAACACACAGCAAGGACAGTAACGGCCAGGACTTTTTTTTTTTTTAAGATTTTATATATTTATTTGAGAGAGAGAGCATGAGCGGGGGGCAGAGGGAGAAGCAGACTCCCCACTGAGCAGGGAGCCCGATGCGGGGCTCGACACCAGGACCCGGGGATCATGACCTGAGCCGAAGGCAGACGCTTCACCAACTGAGCCACCCAGGCGCCTCTTGCCAAGACTGTGTACCAATCGCTTGCCGTGTGCATTACCTCATTTCATCCTCACAAAAACCACCGGCCGTGGAGACTTTTATCATTCCTACTTTGCAGATGAAGAACTGAGTCTGGGAGGTTCGGGTGGTGGCCCAAGGCTGCGTGGTTCTAAATTGTGGAGCAAGATTAGAACTCAGATCTGCCCGACTTCTGAGTCCACGTGGTTACACACTTGGCAGAACTTTCTGCCTGCTCCCCCGGCACGTTTCTGTGAGCCTGGTTGTTAATGGATTGTTGACCACATCTCCTATGTCCAGCATTTCCCATCCCTGCTGAACATAAATAGTGTTTTGTGTTCAAATTAGCCAAAGCCGTTCTCCCTCAGGACTTGAGCACTGCCGAGCACTCCGTGACTTTCCACAGAGCGTCTGCAGGATGCCCAGTTGCCCAAAGTTATGCAAGCACGAAACTGTTTTCCCTTGCATCATCTGCCAACGCCCCATGTATTAGTTCTTTGGGTCATACCTTAATATCGCCCTTGAGTTATCAGGGGCAATGTGACCCAGAGGGTCTTTCTTTTCGGGGGTAATTGCGTGTTCCTAGGAGGCTTGCAGCCTGGAAACCAGCCATGGGCCAGAAGGGTGACTCTGGCAGTGGGGACATCAGACGCTGGAATTCCTGCCAGTGGAGCAGGTGAGGGCATTAGGACCTGCCTGGCCCCCAGCATGTCAAAGGCAGTCAGCGCTGCTTCTTTGTTCCCTTGGCTGGTTCTGGTTTGAGAGGCAAGATGATGCTCCTTCCCCGTGTTAAAACGGTGGGGGTGCAGGGGAGTTAGGCCTCGGCTGCATTTGCGCTTGTTTGCCTGCAATCAGAAAATGTCCCCTGCATGGCATTATGGAAACCACACCAAAGCCCCAGAGATAAGGAGGCTCTGTGAGAACACCTCTTTTTGATGAGAAATGCTGCCCAGGGCTGCTACCTCCCACGGTTCCAAGAGGCACTGCTCAGAGAATATGTGAAATATTACAAATGCTCCTTCTCTGGAGTCTGTGCCCGCGGAGTCCCCTGAAATTGATCACTGCAGTGACCCCGATGCTACCTCTTTCCATTTCCTGAGCCAGAAATTAAGGCTTCGTTCTGCTGAAAATAAGGCAAAGGGCAAATTTCAAGCAGTATTATGCCTCCAAATTCTTGAAATTCCAACATTTCCCCCAATGTCTTCATACGAGCTATGAACCCCCAAACATTATTTTTATTTTTTTATTTTTTATTTTTATTTTTTTTTTAAAGATTTTATTTATTTGAGAGAGAGAGAATGAGAGAGAACGAGCACATGAGAGGGGGGAGGGTCAGAGGGAGAAGCAGGCTCCCTGCTGAGCAGGGAGCCCGATGCGGGACTCGATCCCGGGACTCCAGGATCATGACCTGAGCCGAAGGCAGTCGCTTAACCAACTGAGCCACCCAGGCGCCCCCAAACATTATTTTTAAAAATGAGAAAGAAATGTCCCAATCAGATATTTTCAGGAAATTCCAGGTGAAGTAAAACGTAGCAACTCCCTCTGCAATAGGACTTGTCAGAGCCTTTAATATACTGAAGACCCCGGAAAATCTAAGAGGCAGAAATGAGCTGTGACTGTTTCTCAAACTTAGTTCACTACGGAATTTCCTTTTTCCCTTTTTTTTTTTTTGAAACTAATGTTTCAGGAAAACACACTTCGGGAAACTCTGGCGCCAAAGGGTGTGTTTTCCCCAAAAAAGCCAAACTTACCCTAACCACGTGTAGAAAACATCTTTTTTTCCCTCCTGTCTCTCCCAGCTTAAATCACGTTCCATCCCTGAGACTGCTGGGACCCTGGCGCAGCCCAGCCCACCAGCCTGTGGGCCCTGGAATGAACTGTGGTATTTGTTGAAGTCCTAAGATGTGTGGTTGCCCAGCCCTGGAATGCTGTTCTCTGCCACCCCTCGTCCCCTCCCCATCCCCGGCAGCCTCCCACTACTTTTGCTCAGGCTTTAGCATTAAACAGAAGTAGGTTCTCCTTTTGAATCTGCCACTCCCCCGCTATGGGAATCTGGGTGAGTGATAAGACCCCTTTCTGAATTAACTATGCCTACATCCTAAGGAAGCTACAAGGTCTATGCTAGATAAAGTATGCAATGAGCTTAGCTCAGTGCCAGGCACATAGTAGGTCTTCCTGCTTTCTGGCTGAGTGATCCCAGCTGTGCTACTTCCTGGCCGTGTGAACTTGTGCAATATATTTCTTGACCCCGAACTTCAGTTTTCTAGTTCCTTAAGTAAGAATAATCATGCGCATTTCAGCGAATCATTGGGAAATTGAATAAGATAATGTGTGAAAATGCTTTCTGGACGCTGCAAAGCCCTATGTAGCTATAGTAACCATGGTAACGACAATGAGTTAGTGAAATGTAAAGCAGATGTACCAACCACCAGGAACCCATTCTAAATCCCTGAGGAATTCTGTGTACTTGGCAGCGATCGCTACAGGATTGATGGCCATTCATCCCGAAGATATTTTGGGCGGCTAACTCTATGCCAGGTTCCAAGCTTAGGCTGGGGATACCTATCAAGAACTGGGAAGGGGCATGACATTTTGCTCTACTTGCTAACTAATTTGGATGCTGGCAGAAAACACAGGACTCTAGGGTCAGAGAAAGGACTTTACTATTCATGGCACAAACATCAGCATATTTGGACCGGTTCCTCTTTCCCCCAAGTCCCTTTGGGGGTAGAGTTGCGCGGCTTCAAAAATAAACGCATAGGGCACCCAGTTAAAGTTGAATTTCAGATAAACAATGAATGAGACTTCTTTGTGTGTAAGTCTCAAATATTGCATGGGACATACTCATATTACAAAAGTATTCATTGTTCATCTGAAATTCAAACTTAACTGGGTGTCCTATATTTCAACAGGTGATTCTACTCAGGGATGGACTAGATGGGTCCAGCTGATGCCTCGCATGCAGCAGTTGTAATACAAGAGGTGATCCCTGAGCTTCGAGAAACCAAACTTTTATAACGGGCCCTTTGATTCAGAGAAAGTTCCCTCTTCCAAGGTTGTTCGTTTTACAGACATCCTTGGAAAAACCGTCTAGAACAAGGGGCAGTCAGGGGCTCTGCTTGCAACACTTGAAAGGCCCATGGAGAGCTGTCTCCCAGCAGTATCCTAGCGAACAGGTGTGGGGAAGAGGAGAGGGCCATGGTCTCCGTCCCCTGCAGTCTGTATCTAGAGGCGGAGTTCTATCCGTGTCCCTCCCCTAACCTGCCCCCCCCGCCACCCATCCACGACAGTCCACCTCCTTTGCTGGGGGAGAGCGGACTGTATGGCAATCCAGGTGCAGTTCTGCCAAAATAAGAGATGGGTGAGAATACATACCCTCCCCCTTCCAGTTCATTCAGAGATGTTCGTCTGGTGCCTACCATGCTCGGGCCAGGCACCAGGCCGGGCAACGGAATTGCCCTTGTCTTGCCCTCATGAAGCTTGCAGTCTGCTGGATTTGTAAAGGGGTCCCCGAGAAAAATGGCTGCTCCCTTCTGTAAGGAAAAGGCTCCAGTTGTGACCCCCCACCAGGTTCTCTGCCTGGAGGCCTCCACTGCGGCCACATGATCTACCTGTCGCTCTCCCTCTGCCCCTGTCTCTACTTCCCTGCCTTGGCTCCAGCCGCAATAGCCTGGCGGTGCCCTCCCCTTCTCCCCTTTCCTCCTGCTCATACCCCGCTTTTCCTTGGAAAAGCTCAAATCCTGCCCCCTCCGAAAACCTTTCTCAGAACGGTGCTTCCTTTCTTCCCACTCCTGCTGTAGATTTAGCCTCACTCTGAGCCCCAGTGACCACCGGCTCCATATCCCGAGTATGGGAACAGACCACCCGGAGCCTGGACATGGGGGTCAGACTACCTGGGCTTCAGGCCAGGCTTGGCCACTTTAAAGCTGAGCAACGCTGGGAAAACCACTCTGCCTCTCTGGGCTCTGGCTGTCTCATCAGCCAAGAGGGGTTACGGAGAGGACTGAATGAGATAATTCAGGGAAAGGGCCTGGTCCAGAGCAAGTGCTCACTCTGTAAGTCACAGTGAGAATGATTATGGCAGATTGCGTTCGTATTCTCTTCCTGCTGATTCCCCACAGCAGCTATACTGGGCAAGTGTCATAATCCCCAATTTACAGATGCGGAACTGAGACCCAGAGATGCAAAGTGACTTGCCCAACCCATGCTAGTAAGGGAAGGAGCTGGGCCTCCAACCTTGGCTGGCCTGTGTTCTTCCAAAGACAGAATACCTTACGGGGCCTGGGAGCCAAGTGCCCCAGGAATGCCGGCTATGCCTTCCAGAAGGCCAGGAACCGTGAACCCAAGAGGTGCCCATTTTCCATCCCAGGCTTCTCTGTACAGAACTGGGGTTGTCTCCCCCTGCATCTTTTTGCGCTGCTCCTCATCTCCATTTCAGGGAGAAATGGGCTGCCATTTCTCGAACGTTGGTGGACGTTTGAGCCTCAGGTCATCTTGGCGATGTGATTCGCACACAGACCCCCCTTTCTCCCATCCCAAGACATTTCCTTAATAAGTCATGTGAGCCTTCACAGAACAGGGAAGCTCATTTCCTTCCTCCCCGGCCCCTGCCGCCTGCTCTGTGGCCTTGCTCCAGAGCCCAGAACACTCATTTGGGGGCCCAGGCCTGCCCTGAGCTCCTGCTTGGCTGGCCTGCTTTGCTCCTGGACAGTCAGGTCTCCAAGACTCCCGAGATGCCAGGAGATGCTGTACGCCTTCGCTTGGAGCAGAACTGGGCCGGGGAAAGCCTGCCTTGGCTCGGACCGGTGGACCCAACCTGGACGCCTCAAAGCCTCAGTGTCCATACCGCACAAGGCCTGAGGGGCAGCGAGAGGACCCTTGGGAACCTTCCCGGAGGCAGGGTGCTATCCATTTCACCTTCTAGAAACATTAAGGGCATGTTCTGTCTCTTGCTCTTTTGTGGGGCTTCGGGACTTCTCAGTGAGGCCAGGAACTTAGAAACGCACCATGCTTGTCTACTCTCCTCGGTGGGGAGGGTGCTCAGGCCTCCCAGAAGGTAAGAACATCTTTCATTCCTTCCTGAGCCTAACAATCTGTGCTTCCTGCATCACAAACCATTTCATTATCAACTCAGGGAAGGAGACTTTTCCCCTAGTGTCGAGAAAACAAAACTCAAGTTAAGCTCTGTCTGGACGGGCTTCTCATGCTGACGCTACCCACCGCCCACAGCCCAAACAGCCAAACACCTGTGAGAAGTGGGGTTCATGGATCCATTTTAGGGATAGATAAGCTCTTCCAATGACCATTGTCATAATTAGAATGGCTGCACTTGCGGAGTGCATACAAAACGCGTCACATATGTAACCCACCTATCCATTGGCATCCATCCTGGAGATCTGCTGGAATGTGTCCAACACCCTCCACCCTGACCCTCCACCCCGATCTCACAGTCCCTGGAAGTCTAAAACCTTCTGCAAGTGTATTGTTTTGTGTAAGCTCAATTTCTTTAACCATTAGACCGAGAATGTAATGACCTAACACAATAGAAGTTTATTTTCCTCTCCCAGTAAGATCTAGGAGGTTCCAGGCTGGTGGGGTGGATCTGCCATTGTCTACACATGGCTCCCCAAGACGCTCCCACAGGCAGGAAGGAGAAGCAGGGAGGGACTGGGGTGGGAAGCTTTCTGGGTCAGGCCTGGAAGCGGCCCTCATCACTTCCACGCACATTCCACGGGCCCCAGCTCCCTCGTTTGGCCACACCTCACTGCAAGGGAGGCTGGGGAACATAGGGAGCTGTGAGCCCAGGAAGGGGGGTGGTGGCTCCCCATGGATAGCCCGTGGTCTCTGCCAAACCACGCTTTCTCAGATCCTTAGCTTTGTCTTCCTGATGTGCGGTCTCTGTTTCTCATCGCCTCAACTCAGACAAGCAACTGAGCGCTCTCTGGTTTACACAGACACGCGCATACACACACACTGTTTACATAGGCGCTTGGGGGACTGGCAAAGGTCCCTGATGATTTGGGGGTACAGAAGGGATGGGGCGGCGTGACAGCTTCTGGGCAAGAACAGTCATGCTCTCCTGCCTGGAAGTCTAGCTGCTCCCCCTCCCTGGTGCGGGCTCTTCAGCCTGCCCCTTCCTTTCCCTTACCCCACCTCCTCTCTTCATTGTTTCTTTTTAAAAAATGTTATTTTTAAGTCTAGTATGGTTAACATATAGTATTATATTAGTTTCGGGTGTACAATACAGGGATTCAACCGTTCTGTACATGATTCGGTACTCATCATGGTCAGTGTACTCTTTAATCCCCATCACTGATGTCCCCCATCCGCCCACCCACCTCCCCTCTGCCAACCACCTGTTTGTTGTCTATAGTTAAGAGTCTGTTTTTTATTTGTCTCTTTTCTCCTTTGTGTCGCTTGTTTTGTTTGTTACATTCCACATATGAGTGAAATCAAATGGTATTTGTCTTTCTCCGACTGACTTATTTCACTTAGCATTATACCCTCTAGATCCATCCATGTCGTTGCGAATAGCAAGATTTCATTCTTTTTGATGGCTGAGTAGTATTCCATTATATATATATATATATATATATATATATATATATATATATATATAT
>NC_058415.1:80639772-80662580 GCF_002201575.2 Neomonachus schauinslandi | reverse complement strand
TATATATATATATATATATATATATATATATATATATATATATATATCCCCCATCTGTATCCATTCATCAACTGATGGACTTGGGTTGCTTCCATATCTTGGCCATTTATTGTAAGTAATGCTACAATAAACATAGGGGTATATATATCTTTTCTAATTAGTGTTTGTTTTCTTTGGGTAAATACCCAATAGTGGAATTATTGGATCATATGGTAATTCTATTTTTACTTTTTGAGGAACCTCCACATATTTTCCACAGCTCCTGCCCCATTTCTTATTCTCCCTTTCAAGAGCTCCCTGCCCCAAACAGAGCCTTCTTGTGCGTCATGCCCACCTGACCACACCCAGCCTGGCAAGTCTCTCCAAGAAGCTTAGCGAGGTGTTTTCCCTGAACAAAGACAGTTCCCAGCTGTTAGTTAAGAGGTACCAGCTGTTAGGACAACTTTCTTTGTTTATGTTTATGTTCTTAGTAACTCCGGGAGTAGGCATTGCTACCTCACTTTACACAGGAGAAAACCAGCACTAAAGAGAAGGAAAAACTTGCTTAATTGAACAGCTGGTCATTCATAGAGTCTTGGCTCTGGAACCCTAGGCTTTGGTCTGGGTGTGGCTGGAGAAGGGCACTGATGTTTCTCAGGTGGTCTGCATGGTTCTGGGGGTGTGCATTTCTCATTGGACCCAGAAATTCTCCCCGTTTTCGCAGATAAAGAAAATGAGCATCGGACAGAGAAGCAACTTGCCTGAAGTTAGCAGTGCGCCAGGCCACTGTCCCCTGCCCAGGTAGTCTCCACGTTTGGGGGGGCAGAAGCCTGGAAACCTGAGTCTTAGCTCCAGCTCTGCTCCTGATGACTCTGTGACCTTGGATAAATCCCTTCCCAGGGCTGAACAACAGGGTTGGATTGAGCAGTTCCTCCCAATGCTGATGACTAGGAGGCTGGAATCCCATCTCCACTGAGCCTGCTGATGCTTCTTCAGCCATCTCTGGAGGGGCTGGACCAAGGCAGCACCCCCACTCCCACCCAGCTCTTGCAGGCTCCGTGAATCTATTTTGACTCCCTGTCCACAGGCTCCTGGTGGATTTTGCAGGAAAGAAGGTGTATTCCCTGCTACCCCTTACCCACATCTCCCCCAGCCGTAGTCCATGTGCAGTCAGCAACCGTGGACCTACAATGGGACTACAAAGCAATTCGAAATTGCTTTCCAAACAACGGAGAGGGCTGAGTTTTAGAGAAAGGAAGAAATTGGATGACAAAGCTAATCCAAAAACTCCCTTCCTGTTCTGGTCTTGGGGCGGGGTGGTGGGTGGCTCAAGTTCAATGCTCCAGGGTGGCCCCTCCCTGGTTCCCGGTGCCTCTCCCACCTTGGAACAGCCAGAGCACTTTCTCCTAGGGTTGGCCTACTCCTCCTCGTTTGCCCGGGACTACCCCAGTTTTAAAGGGAAAACCCAGCGTTCCAGGAGCCCACCTTGTTTCTGGGCAAACTGGGACAGTTGGTCACCCCGCTCTCACCATCCTTTTAGTATTTTCTACCTTAATAGTTGCTTGGTGATTAAGCCTTTTGGCTCTGGAGACTGACAGCTGAGTCCTGCCTCGGCTATAATGTGGAGACACTAAACACATTTGGCCTCAGAGGACTGGTGTGAAGAGGGACTGAGATAGGCTTAATATTATCTAGTCCCTTGGGTCACAGAGATGACGCAGATCCAGGCTCGCGTGTGAGGGCAGCTCTCGGAAACCGGCTGTGTTAAGGTTCTAGAGGAGGTTGGTCCTGACAGGCCCTCAGGGGCATGGGGAGGGGCGGATTGAGGCGGCCCAGAGATGATAAGAGACACTTGTGGGATGGAGAGCCATTTCTCTGGAGCCTTGATAGGTGAGTAGGAGGTATTCATGAGGAGAATGGGGAAGAATATTATAGGCCAAAGAAACAGACCAGGGAAGTATGTGTCTGGTCAAATTTAGCTGAGCTGGAACTACATCTTCTGGAATTTCCTCTGGGTTAAGGTTGGCCATGAGAGAAATCTGCATGAGGTTTGGAAAGGGGAAATGAACACAGCCATGTTTATGCTCAGACCATCAGCGGAGACACTTGCTGCTCATCCATATTGGCATAGATGTGCTGGGTGTGTGTGTGTGTGTGTGTGTGTTTGTAATTGGGGAGGGAGAGAGGGAGGGACGTGGCAGCAGCTTGCACCTGCTCCAGCTCCTGCTGGATCTTCTCCTTCAGGGTCTTCATCTCTTTGGCCAATTTGTCAACAAAGTCTCCGGCTTGTCCCACAAGTCAATCGCACGATGGAAGCTAGAGGCTTGAACACAAGGAGAGACCAGTGTGGGTTCTGGTTTGTTCTCATCATGCTCTCCCCAACTCCTGACTATTTTCCTCGTCTATGGCCTGCCCTGCTGGCCTCAGAGCTGGCGCCGGATGCGGAGGCCACAGCTGTTAGGCTCCTAGGATTGCATAAAGTCGACTCCCTATAATACATCCCCATTCTCTGTCCCTCTAGTGGTTCTGGTTCTCCAAATGAACCCCAGCTCATGCCCCGAGTCCTGTGTGATTGAGGGTGTATGATGGGAAATGAGGATAGAGAGGTGGGCTGCCCCCCCTCGACCTAAAAGTCATGAATGTCTGGCCAACAGCTTACAATTTATCCTGCTATTAATGAGGAGCCATTGAAGGTTTTTGAGCAGGGAAGTGACATGACCAGATCCCAGATGTTTTTTTCCCTCTCCAACGTTCTTGATTCCTATGATTGTGTGTTTATTATGGGCCAAGCCCCGGACTGGGTCCTGGGAGAGATACAGAGGGTCAAACCTGGATCCTGCCCTCCAGGGGCTCATAGACACACACAAGTGAAGTCTCTCAGATCAAGGAGGGACCCTGAGGCAGAGAGTGGTCAGAACCACAAAAAAAGAACTGGCAAAACACCGTTTGACTATGACTTTCTCAACCCGAATTTCTTCTGTCCTTCCCCCACCCAGGGCCGAGTGAGTTTATAGCCCTTACTTCTTGGATTGACTACTTTCAAGTCAGTGCTAATTCCTCTTTATCAGAAGGAGCTGGAACACTCTTAGGGGCTTACCCTAAACAAACAGAAGTTTCAGAAACCGTCTTTTCTCCTCTTGGCTTCACTTACCCCAAACTGTGGGCGCATCTGGTTATCAGCAGGGGTTAGGACACGGGGACCATCATCCCTGAGTCCCAGGAGTCCTAGCTGGTCGGAGTTGAGACTCTGACACCGTTGTACATGTGCCCCATTAGGGGACGCCCTCCATCCAGCTTTGGGCTATCTGTACCCGCTGATTTACATGAGGGCTGAGGGGCTTCCTGGGAGGAAGCCTGCAGCCTCAGTCAAGGCTCCGACCTAGGCAGGTGTGTGTGGCAGAGTGGGGGTGGGGGAGGAGGGAGGGAGGGAGCATCTGGCAAGGCTCTCGAGCGTTTCTTCCAGAGGGCAAGGGATCTGGCGTGGTGTAGCAGACTCCGCCACAAGGCCAGGAAGGGGGACACAGGGATCAGTGACTGCTGTAGGAACCTGCCCTCATGCTGGTGGTGCTCGTGGGAACCCCAGGAGCTGCCTGCCGAACGCTAATGCAGCCTTGTCTTGGGGCTCCCGCTGCAGAGCGAGGCCACCCTTCCACAGTCACATGACAAGGGTGGCGGCCCTGTGAGGCCATGTCAGATGACTTCTCCCGCTCAGTGAGATGCCATCAGCATGTCTCGCAGTCTAACTGTGAGGACTTTCACCGTGGCCGTGACAGGGAGTGGCTGCCAGGACTGACTCATGAGTGATTGTATCACACTCCTTGTGACAGGGATTCCTGTGTGAGCAGGTGGAAGGTTTCCAACTCACAGCACTGAAGATTAACTGTTAGCGGGACATTATCTATTTCCATAGTTGGCAAGACCCGAGAACACTGGATTACACAAAAATAAGATTGGAGCTGGGGCCAGATAGTGATTGGATGCGTAGAGAACTGGAAATCCGGTCTTGTTCACACAAGAGGGCGTAGGATTTGGTGAAGCCTGGGGAGAGAGTGGGGGGTGTGCGGGGTGCAGTGTTGGGCGTGGGGAGAACTATTACCCTTTTTTATGGCTGTCATGGTGCAGAAGGTGCAGACATTCTAAGCATTGGGGCGGCAGGGGGGGAGCAGGACCAATGAGGGAAAGCCATAGGGAGGCAGATTCTCCCTCACCCAAGAAAGAACTTTCTAGATCCAGAGCCCTTCGGGCAATAGTGAGCACCTAGCCCCACAGGATCCTAGCAGAGGCCGGATGACTGAACCATGGGCATGCTGAGGACCAATGAACTCCAGGCTCTGAATCTCGTGAACCAATAAAATTAAAATTTAAAAACAATTCTGGGTATCAACATAAGTTTCACACCAAACAAGGAAGGAAGAACATACTCACAGCCCTTCCCAAAAGAGGATTGATTCATCGATCACATTCCAAGAAGAAGAAGAAGGAAAAAAAGAGTCGGAAGAACAGATCCCAGTGTGTCTTCCGTTTCTGTTCCCACGTTGGGCTATGATAAAGCAGTGAATATGCAGGAGTCACACCTGGAAACACAATGTGGATGGACCTGAGAAACATAGTATCAACGGAGAAACAAATCACAGAAGGCGTATACCGCCACACTGTGTGTCTAAAAAGGTTCAAGATCAAGCACCACCCCAAAATATATTGTTTAGGGGCAGATATATCTGCGGCAAAACTATTTTTGAAAAGTGAGGGGATCGGAAATACAGCTTTAGGTGGTGGTTACAGCTGTGGGGAGGCGGGGGGCAGGCTGCGGGAACCCCCAGGCGGCTCTGAGCATTGGTCACTTCTGGGATCTGGCGCAGGTGGCTGAAGCGCAGGTGTTTGCCTTACGACTTCGTAACGTGACATGTATTTTTGTCTGTATAGAATATGCAATACAAATTTAAAAAAAAAACAACAAAGGGCATATGCAGAATTATACAAAAAATGCAGCTATTTTTTTTTTAATTTTATTTTTTGGTAATTTCACGGTCATATTGGTTTCTATCCAGAATCCTTTCTATTTAGGCACCTAGATCGACGGTAACACAGAAGTGGAGCTCATACGACCAACTTGTTCCAGAACTTCCTGTCCTTTTCACCAATCCAGTGTCACGTGGGTGTATGAGTGCCATTCTGTTGCTTGAGCAAACGCAGGAAGTTGAGGAACGGTAGCTCTGGGGGGCAGAGCTTGGGGGTGGGGGGGCAGTGGGGCTGGCTGGGAATGCCATGGAACAGGAAATTTGGAAACCTTGGCAGTAGTAGGAGGGAAAGGTGTGGTGTAGAGGGTGATGAGGGGAGGGAATGCTGTACAAGGCCTTCGAGAAGGTGGGAGTCCCCCATGGTGCTGCTCTTAGACAAGAGCCGGGTTCCCAGTGACACTTTGGTCCTCTTCCAGCTGTGCCCGCTCTGCGCGGTGAGGAGTCCTGGGTCCAAAGGGACGTACCTTCTCAGAGCTTGCCTTGCCCTCTTCTTGGACCCACACCCTGGAACCCAGGAGTTCTCTGCCCGGTGGTCCTGGGCCTGCCTCGTGAGGACAGACCGCACTGCCCTGTGTGCCCAGGACGGCTGTGCGCGGAGAGAGTGCAGACCAGTGTAGACGAGCTGAGGATCCACCTGCAGAGGTGTGAGGCCCCTGTCGTGGTGTGCACTCGATTCCAAAACAACTGTGCCTTCCATGGCAGGGGCTCTCGCTCTCACTTCTTTTTTTTTTTTTTTTTAAAGATTTTATTTATTTATTTGAGAGAGAGAATGAGAGAGAGAGAGCACATGAGAGGGGGGAGGGTCAGAGGGAGAAGCAGACTCCCCGCCGAGCAGGGAGCCCGATGCGGGACTCGATCCCGGGACTCCAGGATCATGACCTGAGCCGAAGGCAGTCGCTTAACCAACTGAGCCACCCAGGCACCCCTCGCTCTCACTTCTTACTCAGCGGGAAACCACTTCCCCATTGTGAGCTGCTCTGTGGAGAAGCCCATGAGGCAGAGGGGCCGGGAAGACGCCCAGCAACAAGCAGGGAGGAACTAAGACCCTCACTCCACAGCTCATGAGAAACTGAATCCTGAGTGAGCTTGGAAATGGGTCCTCCCCCAGGGGAGGCTTCAGGGGAAAGTACAGTTTGCTGCCAGCCTCAGGAGCTGGCTGAGCCCGAGGCACCCCAACTAAGCCGCGCCCAGCTTTCTGACCCCAGAAACTGGGAGATTATTAATGTTTGTTGTTTCAAGCCACTAAATGCTGGTATAATGGGTTAAGCAATGATAGTTAACTAATTCGGTGGCTTTCCCTCTCCCCTCACCAGCCCTGATGGTCCCTCGCTCCTCTGTCTTCTGCTTTGCTTGCAGTCAGTAGACCTGTTCTCCAACCGTCTGTCCCTCGATTTTCTAGGCTTTTCTGGGGCAGGGCAGCACGTGTCCATCCCACGGGGGTCTCTGCGGGAGGGCGGTCTCTCTTTGCGCCATCGTCTGAGTCTGGGGCATCTCCCTCGGAGGGAGGGTGACAGCCCAGCCCAGAGTTGGGTCCTGGAAGGTGCTGGTTCTGAAAACCTCTGCAGGTTTGCTGTGTAACTCTGGGTGGCCATTTGAGCCCCCTCCTGCTCCCTCCCAGGATGGCCAGGGACTCGAGCACTCTCTCATGATCGTTGCTGCAAACCAGGAAGAGTGTCTACAGCTTCTCCTCCCTGGAGAGGAGCCTCTGGTTCGCTGGCCTCCTGGGCCAGCTGCTTCCACCGTTGCCATGGAAATGAGGATTGTCAAGGGCAGCTCAGAGAAGCCGTCAAGCTGTGGGAGTGAGACAGCCAGCCTCCCACCTTTGGCCTGCACACAACCTCGGAGCTAAGTGCCTGTTCCTCATTTCCTTGTGAAGTGCTCCTCTGAGACCACCTCGGCCTTATTTTTCTATCCCTTCCTCCACTTTCCTGTGCAGGAAGTGCAGGGTCTCCCCCGGAGTAGGTGCTCCTAAAGGACCCTTGGAAAGACTAGAGCGCAGATAGCGGGAGAACCAGACCGTGGCTTGAGAGTCAGACCTGGGTGCAAATCCCAAATCTGCTTTTCTGTAGCCACCACCATGGGGCAAGTCAATTAATCTGTTTGAGCCTCAGTTTCCTCATCTGTAAAATGGGGCAAGTCATCTACACTTTAGAGTGTTTTCAAAAATGTGTACTGTAGTAAAGTATAAACCACAAAAAATTTACCACTATAACCAATTTTGCGCACAACTCAGGGGCGTTAGTATGTTCACACTGTTGTGCAACCATCGCGAACAATCCGTCTCTAAGACACTTTTATCATCCCAAACCCAAACTCTGTACCCATTAAGTGATAACTCCCCATTTTCCCCTCCCATCAGCCCTGATTACCACTCTTCTCCTCCGTCTTTGAACGTGACTAGTCTGAGTTCCTCGTGCAAGTGGAATCAGATGGTGTTTGAGCTCCGTGTCTAGCTCAGTTGGAGGAACCACTTCAGGGTGTTTGAGGAACAATTGGAAATGTGCGCGTGACAGCTGCAGCTGGAGGGGAGCATGTCATGGGTGCTGAGACATGCTCGTGGATGAGCACCATCAGGACAGCCCCATCTGTTTCCTGCGTCTCAGGGCAGAAGGAGGAGGACAGAAAGGGAGGAGTCTGCCTTACGTGTGGGGAATCCAAGCCCGGGAAGGGAAGCAGCTTGCCTGGGTTATGTAAGTCCGGGACCCCAGATCGTCCTGTCACAAGGCAGGCCGTGTGGTTTACGGCGGAACCAGGAAGGTCCCTTGTTCCTTTACCACCACTGCCGCCAAGGACGGATACTCTGTCATTGGGGCTTCGTTATTCTGGGTCTTCATGGGGTCTTAGTGGGGTCTTCCATTCCCAATTTGTTCACGCATCTGTCTTTCCTCCTGCCCATCAGCTCCTCAAAAGCTGGGTCCCTCGTTTCTTCATCACTGTGTCCCTCGAACCTTCGGGGCAACGCCGTGATCAGTACCTCCCAGAGTGAACTGGTGTGCATGGTGCCGTAACAGAAAGCGAGGATTCACGGGAGGTGCCCGTGTTCATCAGGGCCTCCAGAGCGGGACCTCCTCAAAACCGGAGGCCTCCTTCCCCCAGCCTGCCTCCACCTGGGCCTGAGAGTCACCTTCCTACAGCCAAGGCTGGGCTGGATCTGGGCTGGACCGGGGAGCCTGGCGCCTCCCAGACCACACGCCACCTTGACCAGGACCCTGGGTGTATTAGTTATCCACCGCAGCTGTGACAATTATCAAACATCTGGTGACTTAAAACACATGCGTTAATTATCTCATAGTTCTGAGCTCAGAAGTCTGACACAGTCTCACTGACCTAAAATCAAGCTGTCAGCAGGGCTGCGTTCCTTTCTGGAAGCTCTAGGGCAGCCTCTGTTTCCTGGCCTTTTCCGGTTCCAGAGGCTGCTCTTAGTACCTGCGTCCTCAAAGCCACCAGGGAGTGACTGAGTCCTGGCATCACACCACTCCAACCTCTGCTCCTTTTGGGATCCTTCTGCCTCCATCTTTCTCTGTTAAAGACTCTTGTCTTGGGCTCACCCAGATAATCCAGAAGTTTACATTTTATTTTTAAGGTCAGCTGACTAGCAACCTCAATTCCATCGACGGCCTCAGTTCCCTTTGCCACGTGACATAACACACTCAGGTTTGGGGGGTTAGAATGGGGATGTGTTGGGGAGCCAGTATTCTGCTCCCATGCTTTGTTGCAATGGGCGCCCCCCCCCTCCCCCGCCACAGAGGTGGGTGCAATCATTTTCTGTGGCTCGAGAGTCTGCATTTTACACCTGGGTGGAGGGGGGGCAGGAAGTGGGGACTAGGAGAATTTCATGGCAGGTGAATTAAAACCCAGGTCTGAAGTGTGGGTGTGTGTTTGTATAAGGAAGGTGGGGAGGCAGGCAGGGCACCCCAAAAGAGAGCCCCAGGCTTCTCAAGTGGGTTCTGGTGACTCCTGGAAACTTTCTTTTTCCAGAGCCCTGTGCCACCCTGGTCCCTGTGGGCTGTGGATGAGCCCCTGGTCACCGACGGAGCTTGTGGTGACAACAGATGTTTCTAGGTGTGTCTCTGAGATCCTGAAATGCCCGAATCCTGAGCCACCCAGAGCATGCATGGGGCCTGCTGGAACACGCAGAGGAATCCTGGTAGAAGAGGCATGTAGCAACCATTTGGAGAGGCATCATTTTGTCAGAAGAATTGGAAAGCAAGACTCTGAAGATCAGATGCAGAGGGCCTTGCCGAAAACCCTCAGCCTCCACTGCTCTCGGGAGAACAATGAGCTTGAGCCCCACACCACTTCCCAGCTGCACCCCACCTGGTCTCCCCTTGCCTGTTTCTGACCTGCCTCATCAGCTTACACTTAGCCCCACATGGGCGCCCTTCTCTCCTACCTGCCTCAGGCCTTTGCACATGCTGTTCCCTCCTTCTTGAACGCCTTTCCCTTTCCCAGCTCCTTGCTACCTTTTACTCATCCTTCAGAAGCCAGCTTTCACGATCATGTCCTCAGGAAAGCCTTCCCGGCCCTCCCTGTAGGAGTCTAGACTTCCCCCACGCAAAGCCCTCAAGGGCACCCTGTACTGTCTCTGACAACACTTTTCATGGTTGCAATTTCTATTTCTGTGCTTGTTTGTCCTCGATTATCTCTCCCAACAGTCTGTAAGCTCCCCGTGGGCAGGGGCTGCTGTACCAGCTTCCCCTCCCCACTGCATCCTCCGTACTTAGCATCATGCCTGGTACACAGTGGGTTCTTAAAAATATTTGCCCAATGAATGAAAGAAGATGGATGATTGCATTGTCCAAAAGTAGAAGATGCTTCTTTGGAGGGAGTGAGCCCTCTCTCAGTGAGGAGCATTCAAATGCAACTCGGTATTTGCCTGGAAAGAATATCTGTGTGGGGGAGGAGTTAAGCATGGGATGAGTGTCTCAGATGAGCTTTCACGTCCCCTTTGATCCCAAGAAGCTAGAGGGATGGAGAGAATGGGATGAAGCAGCCAAAGTTGACAACTCAACTCTAAACATTTTACTGTTCATTATTTCATTTTTTTCCTCCACTAACTTCCATCTTCTCATCTTAAAATGGGATGATAATAGCAAACTCATACCCCAGCTCATGGAGTTATGGTGTGTACAAAATAAGATGAGTCTTCCTACAAGGTTTCCTAGGTATAGGGCCTGGGAGGGGCTTCTTGTGAAACCGGTTTGTTAAGGACGTGTTCTGGGGAAACAGGGTTTGAGAGGTGCAGGGTTGGGCCAGGAAAGAAAGCTAAGGAAGGGTGTGGCCTGGGCTGGTGATCAGCTTAACCTGATCCCACAGGAGCTCTAGAGTGTGAATCATGTCATGGAGTTGGTTCCATCTTGAGACAAGAGGGGTGAACTTTCTATAGCCCACTGGTGTCGGTAGTCCTTGGTTGCTGGGCGCTCTGAAGGAGCAACAGGACCTCCCAGGCAAACAGCATCCGTTTGGCTGAGGTCAAGAAGAGCAGCTGTGACCTGAGGAGCCAATATTCACAGAGGCTGGAGCTAGGTGGACCAGCTCGGGGGAAGGAGACGTGGGCAACCCCGGCAGCCTCCACTACTCACATTCAGCATCTCAGTTCAGACCTACTGGAATCAGTGGGGTCATCCTTGGTATCAGGCACCCCATTTTGCCAGTGAGGAAGTGGAGACTCAGAGAGTTTCAACTACTTGTCCAAAGCCTCCCACTTCACCCAAGGGTGGGAGCAGGACCTGAACCCAGCTTGTCGGCCCCCAGATCTCTTGCCCCGTTCATTCCTGCTGCCGGTGCTGAGGCTTACCTGTCTGGGGAAGGACCTTGCCGTGCCGCCCAGCAGGGGAGGTGAGAGCATCATGGCAGAGGGGCACAACGTGGCGGCGGGGGGGGGGGGTGTCCCTCCTTGGGGCCAGAGCTGCAGTGTTCCTCCAGACCCTCAGTGTTGGGGCATGGGGACCAGGTTCAGCTGAGCTCTTGCAAATTTGTCCTTTCTGGTTCCCACAAAGGAAGCAGAAATAACTGAGTGGGTGAGAGGCTGTCGGGTGCCCCTTTGGGCCCCCGTAGGTGTGAAAGGAGAACTGCCCAATCGTACAAACCACAGGCATTTCCTGACATAGAGAAGGGACAAGCAGCCCAGGACAGCCAGGCTCACCTGCCGGAGTCCAGGTGCCAACCCGCACAGCACCCACACATGCCCACACACACATACTCACAGCACACACCAAGAGGTGCGTTCACGAACCACCCTTGCAGACCAGCTCACGAATGCACACAAGCACCCACTCCCTCACACTCAGCCATGCAGCCGTGCACCCTGAAGCGAGCACTCACACTTCGAAAGCACTTACACACTTGTGTGAGGACAGTACGCGTTCGGACACCAATAGGCACCTAAGCCTCGCTTCCACCACAAGGCACGGGCACACACAGTCCGAGAAACATATAGGACTAGACGTAGCTGTACAAAGTCACTCAAGAAGGTCCACATGCTCTCTCATGTGTATTCATTTAATTATCAAATAAATTTAATTATCAAGTCAAATTACAACTACCCTCCAGGCACACACCCAGCTTTTTTCTCCGGCTTTATTGAGATATAATTGTCCACACACTCAGTTCGATTCCTCCTTCAGTGAATATGACAGAGGGGCATTGTTTCTAGAGAGATCTTATCTTGGCCACTTCTCTCTGCAACCCTCCTACATCTTCTCCATTTCCTGCTGTCTCCTCCCCTTCACCCCCACCCTGCTTCTCTTTTTGGTCTCCTATCAAGGGAAGGGTGGCCATAATGCTGTTATATTTGTAAGAAATTGAACCTGAAAACTGTGTGGGCCTGGGTTTCTGTCTTCCCGTGCATTGTTCCAACCCTTTTTCTTTTGTTCAGATCAACCTGACTGCCTTTAGCTGAGGGCAGTCCCAGATACGGGGGTCCTGGACCTGATAAAATCAGTCCTGGAACCCGGAGTTGGGACAATTTGGTTGGAAAGCTCAAGGGACAAGAAAAGGATCTAGTCTTTGGCCACGGGGTGCATCCCTGGCCCCAACTATCAGGCCTAATCCTCTTACTTTAGGAAGAAAAGATCAAGGCTAAGGAAGAGGCAGAAGCTTGCTTGAGCAAGGGCTTATATGTGTCTGTACCTCCTCTTCTGGGCCATTGTCCCCACACCAGTCACACTGACCAATAGCCTAATGGGGCTGGATGATGAAGATGATGGTGGCAGTGGTGGTGGTGGGATGGTGATGATGATGATGATGATGATGATGATGATGGTGATGGTAATGATGATGGTGATGGTGATGGTGATGATGATAGTGATGATGATGGTGGTGGGATGGTGATAATGATGATGGTGATCATGATCATAATGGTGATGGTAATGATGATGGTCATGATGATGATGATGGTGATGATGAAGGTGATGGTGATGGTAACGATGATGGTGATGATGGTGATGACGAAGGTGATGGTGATGATGATGGTGATGGTAATGATGATGGTGATGATGGTGGTGGGATAGTGATAATGTTGATAGTGATGATGATGGTGATGGTGATGATGATGATGGTAATGATGATGATGATGATGGTAATGATGGTGATGGTAATGATGATGGTGATGATGATGATGATGGCAATGATGATGGTGATCATGATGATATGGTGGTGGTGGTGGTGATGCTGATGATGGTGCTGCAGATAATATTGATGATGATGGTCATGGGGGTAAAGATGAGGGCATCAGCTCACATATTGTGCCAGGCTCTGTTCTAAACTCTGTAGTAAATTATGATTCTCATTTTGCAGATGAGGCACCGGATCCCTGCAGAGGTGATCCGTCACTTGCTTAAGATCACACAACTAGGAATAGTGCCTGGCAAACTCAGGGAAGACATTGCACTGACTCCTAGAAGCCCTCTAGGCAGGAAGCCAGACAAGGAGGACCTGGGGAGATCCTCACACTCTTCTGGGTCACTCTGCCTATGGGGCACCTGGAACCCAGGGAAGGGACTTGCTCAGGTCATACAGCAAGATGGCAGCAAAAGCTCTTCTAGGGAGAGCTCTGAAGCTAATATTCAAGCTAGGGCTCTCCAAGATGGAAGGGGGTGTGGCTGAGTCTGACTCGGTCACACCAAGGAGGTGGAGTCAGCCAGAGAATATACATGAATATACTTGCCAAGCTTATATGGCTTGAAGCTGGGCACCCAGCAGGGGCTCAGATAGTGCTGGTCGCCCCCCTGTCTAGAAAGGAAACAGGACCCCAGGCTTGAGAAAGAGGTCAAAATGCTGTCAACATGCAGATTGCCCACCCACTGCACACAGGTGTGTGAACTTGTATCCCAGGGACAGGGTCTGGCATAGAGTAAGCACACAGTAAGTATCTCAAAAAAAATTCATAGTCCACTCTAAGAGGGACAACAACATTGCTGTCCTTGAGAAATGATCTGTGGTCCAGGCAGCAGTTCCATTTTGTCCAGGACCCCAGCACCTACAGATACAGTGTGGGGAGAGAGCAGCTCCCGCCGTCGGTGTTCAGATCGAAAGTTGTCCCCCAACCTTCTGTGCCAAGAGACACACAGGGCTGGATTCCCGGCTACCACAAGTTGGTTGTTCCTTGGCGTTGCAATGTGAGATGGCCCAAGAATGCCCATCCATCCCCTGCACCTTCCCAATTGCCTCTTCCAATTCCTGACATTTTGCCACTTGAGGTTCAGTCCTCAGTGTCCTGATAATCATCAAAGCTGTCATACATGCCAAGTGCACCACACACCCCCTCTCCTCGGCTCCTGCGAGGTAGGATTCCTTGTTGCACAAATAAAGAGACTGAGTGTCTGAAAAAGGCAGCAGCTTGCCCAATACCCCAGTTAGTAATGGTCAAACCAAGATGGGGGACCAGGTTTGTTAGAATTCAGGACTTTTTGTCTTCCCTGGACGAACACTGGTAACTCTGGCTTCCTTCCTGTGTGACTTCTGCCTCCAGCGATGGGGTGGCACATGGCTCTCATGTGGGGCCCCTCCAGCGAGCTGGGCATGTGAGCCTAGGGCAGCACGGGCAGTAAGATAGAAGGCGGAGAAGTGACCTCGCCTAATGGGGGACATACAGACCCAGGCACAGAGCTTCTTAGCAGGGACCTCCCACCAGGGTTGCAAAGCAGAAAAAGAAAACAGGCTCTCAACACATGTTTTCTTGACAGCCCCACAGATCACAAACCAGCACCAGCAGAGACAGAGTTTAGTAGACTTTCTTAGTTTAAGAAGGTTTTTTGCTTGTTTTTAATAATAATAATAAAAAAATATAGGAAGTACATGCTTACAATTAAGGAGAGAAGTGACTTTGGAAGGAGTTGGGGGGGGAGCATCCCAAGAACCTCCCTGTTCTCTGGAATGGGAAGTGCAAAGGCCCAGGTTTGGATTGTGCTCGACCTGTTTGAGGGACAGCATAGAGAGTGTGCCTGGAGCCCAGGAGGTGGGGAAGCATGGCAGGAGGCGTGGGACTCGGAAGCCAGGTTGTGCCCGGACTGAGATCTGCAGGGTGAGGACAGGGTAGCTAGGAGCAGAAGGAACAGCACATCAGCATGTCGGGTAGGGAGACCCCAATCCTTCAGGGTATAGTGACTGAAAAATTCAAAGAATCTCTTCCTATAATTGATAAGAGCACCCATTTATTTGGTCCCTTATTGTATTCAGAGTCCCATTTGCAAGAACACACGTTATCTCATCTTTTTTACCTTTACAAATCCTTGGGAGATAGAGATAAGTATCATATTTTAGATAACTGAGGCTCAGAGAGGCTGAAAGATTTTTTTTTCCCCTCAAGGTCACATAGCTTGTGGAATTGCAGGAATAGAACTTGAACCCAGACTGATCCCAGGCTGGTTCTACTACAATTTGATTCCTAAAGCCCCGAAGATAGCATTCGAACTCTTGAGAAGACCCAGTACATTAGCTTTTTTTTTTTTTTTTTAGTTGTGTTTTTGTTTATTTACTTGGTTTAAAAAATAGATAAGATATTCTCATGGAACAACAACCCAAAAGTATAAAACGGTTTACAGTGAAAGCTCCCCCCTCCGCCCCCAGGACCTGTTTTAAAGGTTCGGCGGAACACACTTTTAAAACTGGTAGCATGCAGCTTCAGAAGTTTTGGTTGCGTAGGTAAAATTTTATTTCAGCTGGTAGAATTCTTTGGCCCTGGAAGCCCCGACAGTTTTTTCAAAAAAGTGAACCCAAGAGCATTAAAATACTTGGCTTTCTCCCTGTTTCTGCCTTTTAAAATTAGATATATGTGTCAGAGGCAGAATTTAATATCATAAGCAAAAAAATGACTTCCAAATACAACACCAAGTAAAAAGATAGGATATGTCCCTCCATGGAAATGATGATTTTTAGCAGCATCTCCTTGGTTCAATAAAGGACAGAGAGGTTGATAGGCCTCTAAGGAGCCAGGTCAGCCTTCCATCTCCTGGGCTTGTCAATCCTTTCTGATGTAGTTTTTGGAATGCTGGTGAGGTCCAGAGCCTACGGCCAAGAAAGAATTCTTGAGACGTCTTTGGTGCAAAAGGGTGATTTTATTAAAGCACAGGGATGGGACCCGTGGGCAGAAAGAGCTGCTGCCCTGGGCTTGTGAGGAGGAATGGCTGATTATATACTTGGGAGTTGGGGGACATAAGGAGAAAGGGAGGTGTCTAAAAGGACTTTCATAAGAAGACCCTCAGGACACTGGAGGCCCGGCTGTTGTCAAGTTAAGGTTGCTTTTCCTTCTAGTAAGGCTTGAACATTAAGACCGTTGGGAGATTCCTGGAGGAACGTTAGACTCTTTGTATTACAAGTCCTTGTCACTAGCCTGCAGGTCATTAAGAAACTTAAGTTTGTTGACATTTCCTTATGCCTCTGTTTCCATCACTCGTGGAGGGGAGCGTGACATTAAGGCTCCAGGAGAGATTGAGTTATGGGTTCTGAAAGTGAGGCTACTGAGAAGAATGCTTTTTCCTTGTGTATCACTAAGACATTGGTAAACTGATGGAGACTGATGCAGGACTGTGATCTCTATCAGTTGACCATCTGTGTCTCCCTTCCCTTAGTGTCTGAGGAATGTCACACAGACCCCACGGGGGGTGGGGGGGTAGTTGGTGCTTTGTCCTCAGCTTGCCTTCTGTTCCCTCATCACTTTCAGCTTATTTATCATCAAGCTGGAAAAAAGCAATTATCAAGTCAGAAAGCCAACCCTTCCTTTCTCCCCTCCCCTCCCTCCCTTCTTTCCTTCCTTCCTTCCTCCTTCCTTCCTTCCTTCTCTATTTCCTTCCCTTGTGACTTCATTTTTCGCAGATGACTGTGATAAAGGGGGGTGGGAGTAATCCCTCAAACACAACCTCCATCATGCCACCCTCCCTTCCTGGGGATCCACCCAAGGCCTCCTTCTAGGGAAAGGACAAAGTGTGAATCCCTGGTCTTCCCCTTCAAAGCCTCTCTGCCATGACTCCAGCTGGAGCTCTGAGCCCTGCGGGGCTGATCGCCCAGGTGAACGCCCTGCTGCGTGGGGACCTTGCTGGTCCAGTTCTCTGAGCTTGTGCACACGTCACTCTCCCTGCCACCTCCTCCCGGGTGCTCCCTGCTCATCTCCGCTTCCTCCAAGACTCAGCAATTACATTCGCCTTCTGCTTCTCTGGACTCACTCGATTGCTTCCAGTCTCTGCTTTAAAACATCTTTGCCTCTGGACCTGGGACTTTCTCCACTTGTCTGGGGCTGAGGAGCACCGGAGAGAGCTGACAATAACACCCAGCTCTGAGAATTCCCAGTTTGTGATTTTGGGGCCACGACTTCTCCACCTGAACCTCATTTCCTTGTCTATAAATTGAGTGGTCGTACCGACCATCTCCCAGGGGGCTCTGGGGCCGTGTGTTTTTCTGGTTCTCTGGAAGTTTCCCATTTCCTTGGTCTGCTATTTCTGTGGGACGGGCTTATCAAACTCTAGGGAACATGGTCCTCCCCCCAAATCCATCCTTGTTGATATTTCTCTCCCCACCACACACCCCTGCCCCCCAAGGCCTCAAGGCAATTTTCTCTGCCAAGAACCTTCTGGATCCAAACTCTGCCTGCCGGGGTCACCTCACTTCTGTGTTTCTGACAGGGAGAATCTGAGGAAGGAGGGACCTTGTTCAGAGAGGAGGAGAGCGAGAGGGTGAAGCCTGGCTCAGCGTCTAGAACCTCATTATGTGTTTTTCCTCCATCTCTGCACACCTTTTTCCATTCAGTCAACACATTTCCGCCCAAGTCTCCTGTGTGCCAGCTGGGTGCTGGGGACGCCATGTGGTAGGATGCATGTGGCCATTAACTTACAGGGCCTGCGGCTCAACAACAGCTTATTCCAGGTACTTCTAAGGGCCATGAAGGGGACATACAGGGACCCTGACCCAGTGACACTTTAGGCAGGACTCGAGTCAGGTGTGAAGATGGAAGAATATTTGTCTTTCCCTGTTTATTTGCAGGAGTTCCTTGTCTATTCTGGGTACCAGTCCCCTGTCACTTACCTAGATTGTAAACATTTCCCAACCTGTGGTTTGTCCACTAATGTGCTGGGGCATCTTTCCTGTGTGATTTGGATTTTATTTATTTATTTATTTATTTTTTAAAGATTTTATTTATTTATTTGAGACAGAGAGAATGAGAGACAGAGAGCATGAGAGGGGGGAGGGTCAGAGGGAGAAGCAGACCCCCGCCGAGCAGGGAGCCCGATGCGGGACTCGATCCAGGGACTCCAGGATCATGACCTGAGCCGAAGGCAGTCGCTCAACCAACTGAGCCACCTAGGCGCCCTGATTTGGATTTTAATGGAGTCAAATTTTTCCATATCTTTCTTGGTGGTTAGTGCTGTGCGTGCGTGTTTCAAAAATCCTTACCTTTTTTGAGGTAATAATGATTGAAGTAAAATAATGATATTTTCCTGTAAAATTTTAAGGTTTCTCTTTAGGTTTACCCATCTGTTGTGTGGTGTGTGTGTGTGTGTGTGTGTTAGGAATCTAATTTTATTGTTCGTATGGAGAGCCAACTGCCCAGAAACACTTCTTATAATTGTGGTAAAATTCATATACTACAGAATTCACACTTAAAATGGTTCAGTTGCGTTTACGTGCACAGCTTAGGGTCATTTAGCGCATTCACAATATTGTGCGACCACCACCCCAGTCTAGTTCCAGAACGCATTGGTCAGTGCAGAAGGAAACCAATGTGCAGTCACTCCCACTTCCCCCCCACACCAGCCCATGGCCACCACTTACCTGCTTTCTGACTCCAGGAGTGTGCTTATTTAGGGTATTTAATATAAATTGCATGTAAATGTCATATAAATTGCATCATACAAAATGGTGGCCTTTTGCATCTTGCTTTTCACTTAGCACTTCGCAAGGTTCATCCATGTTATAACATGAATCAGTATTTCATTCCTTTTTATGCCAAATAACATTCCACTGTGTGGAGGTACCACAGTCTATCAGCTGATGCACCTTTGGGTTGTTTCCACTTCTTTCTTATTACAGCGATGTGATGAACATTCCTGTACAGATTTTTGTCTGCATACTTGTTTTCAATTCTTTAGGGTCCAGCAACACTTTCTGTTCTCCTCCCCGCCGCCCATTGATTTGCAGTTCCGCCTCTGTCAGACACTGATTTTCCATACATATTGGGTATCTTTCTAGGCTACTTATTTTCTTCATTTGGTCTAATAATCGAACCCCATACCAGCGCTCACTGTCAGAGCCTCATGGTATGTCTCGGTATCTGTTTGAGCAAGTGCTCACCTCCCCTGCTCCCTGCTTTGCCAAAACCGTCTTGGTTAAATCTGGTCCTTGGCTCTCTCACATGAACTTTGGGAGCAGCTTGTCAAGTTCCACAAAAACTCTGTTGAGCTTTGTTTTGGATGGAAAGGTTGGTTTGAAGGGAATAAATTGCAATCTTGACGATGGTGAAGCTTCCCAGCACACATACGGGTCCTTCTCTTCCCACCTCAGGACTTTGGCACATGACTGACTGCTTGGATCGCTCTCCCCAGCCAACTCTTCCTTCTTCCAGGCTGAGTCCTCTCTATCCGTACTTCTCCCTCAGAGCCCTGGTCGTTTGTCCTGAAATCATTAATTGGGTGGGGTCTTGGTTTAACATCTGGGCTGCAGACTCCTCCAGGGCTATGAAGCTGTCTTGCTTGTTTGCCTTGGTGTCCTCCGCTTGAAGAAGAGGAGTTGACACATAGTAGGGTTCCAATAAATATTTGTTACAAGAATGAAGGAGGTAAAGGGAAGAAGGTCTTTGGGCCCTGGGGTACTTTGGCCATACTGATGTAGGAAAGACGTTAGGGTTCAAAGCTGATGGCCAAGAAAGAATTCTTGAGACATTTTTGGTACAAAAAGGTGGTGTTATTAAAGCATGGGGACAGGACCCATGGGCAGAAAGAGCTGCACTGGGGTCATGAGGAGTGGCCCATTATATACTTTCAAGTTGGGAGGGGGTTAGGGGTACCATAAGTCTCTAAAGAATTTTGGAAGCTAAAAAATTAAAAAAAAAAAAAAAAAAGAATTTTGGAAGCAAGGTTTCCAGGACTTTGAGTGGCTAGCTATTATTGGGAAAAGGTCATTTATTACTGTCTAATAAAACCTGAGTCATGAGACCCTTCAGATGTACATCATTGGTTCATATACTTGGGGGATGATTTCCAACATGTATCTTGGGGGACAGAGATAAAGTTTCCAAAGGAATTTTTATATGTTCAAGTAGACTCACAAGATCCTGGGGCTTGGGCTAAGATTGCCTTTTGCCCTTAGCAAAGTAGTAACATCGAGGCATCTGAGTTACTAGAGGAATGTCACTCTGCCTGTTTTAAGGACATGTCAATCGGCTGTAAGTAGTAAGGAAATTTAATAATTTTTCTCCTGCCTTTGTTTCCCACATCAATACCTAGAGAGATGGTGAACAAAGTGACTTGACTGTGCCTTGGCTTTCTTCCCTGGAAAATGGGGATGTGATGAGGGTGTGCTGATTAAGTGGGCTTAGGTATGGGTGGGGTGCTTGGAGCAAAGCCTGACAAGTGGTCAGAGCTAGCGAAGTGCCTACCTGACCCACCCCTCCCTTCCATGAATTCAGCCTCACGCTCCTGTGATGTGGCGGCAGGTTCCAAAGCCCCGGTTGCCAACAATTATCCCGTTTTGGTTTTACCTCCCCCATGAGGTGGTCATCTTATCCCATTTTGCATATAAGGCAAATAAATCTCAGAAGGGGCGAATGACTAATCTAAGGCCTTAAACCTAGAACTCCTGACCCCAAGCCCAGTGAGTAGTCTTTAAGGTGTTTTCCAGCTCTGATATTGTCAGTAGAACTCAAGTTAAATTGTGAGAACTACATGGATCCTCTCAAAGTAAAACAAAACTTCCAGACCCACAGTGTTGACTTAAGTTATAGTTATCTTATCGTTACTGAAATAACAATAAACCTAAATTAAGCATGAACTGGGCGCCTGGGTGGCTCAGTTGGTTAAGCAACTGCCTTCGGCTCAGGTCATGATCCTGGAGTCCCGTGATCGAGTCCTGCATCGGGCTACCTGCTCGGCGGGGGGTCTGTTTCTCCCTCTCCCACTCCCCCCTCTTGTGCTCTCTCTCTCTCTCTCAAATAAATAAATAAAATCTTAAAAAAAAAAAAAATTAAGCATGAACTCCTCAAGCTCACAGCTCTAGAAACCAACTGTAAAGCCCAAACAAATCTTCTAAGGAAACAGAGACACAACCATGAAACCAAGAAAATCCAAATTAACAACATTTAATGAATGGGACTGATGATGTGTTGCTGAAATCAAATGTCTGACATTGGGGTTTAACAGTTGCAGAGTAATGTTTTTACATGTTTTGTTTCCCGTGTCATCATCTTTTGATTTTGATCATGATGAGCCATCACTTGAACCATGGTCAGAGTTACCGTCATTGTTTTCTTAAAAAAAAAACAAAACAAAAAAACCCCAGCTCATTTATAATCCAGTCTGATGGGCCGAGCAACTTCAACAATGCATTCTCCAAAGCGATAATGAAAAATGGAAAATAATGCACTTAGTATTACATCGCTCATTGTATATTTATGGTGATAGTATAAGTGTGTTCACCAAAGACAATAATGGCCCAATTTATGCTCTAGCAAAGGACCCATTGTGCTGATTGCCATGGAGCTCCTCATTCCTGAGCTGCTGTGTGGGGCTGATGATTCAATTCTCCCACCATTTTACTCCACTGGACCCTGTTGTAGCTTTTGGAGGGCTGGTGCTGGTGAGCTCCGAAAGAATTCTTGAGACGTCTTTGGTGCAAAAAGATGGTTTTATTAAAGTGTGGGGACAGAACCCGTGGGCAGAAAGAGCTGCTGCAGGGGCGCCTGGGTGGCTCAGTTGGTTGAGCGACTGCCTTCGGCTCGGGTCATGATCCTGGAGTCCCTGGATCGAGTCCCGCATCGGGCTCCCTGCTCGGCAGGGAGTCTGCTTCTCCCTCTGACCCTCCCCCCTCTCATGCTCTCTGTCTCATTCTCTCTCAAATAAATAAATAAAATCTTTAAAAAAAGAAAAGAAAGAGCTGCTGCCCTGGGATTGTGAGGAGCAACTGATTATATACTTTGGGGTTGGGGGAAGTAAAGATAAGGGAAGCTCCAAAAGGATTTTCATATGCCAAAGAAGACTCACGGGATACGGGAGGCCTTGCTACGGTCAAGCTACGGTTGTTTTTCCCTCTAGCAAGTCATTAACATTAAGACAGTTGGAAGCTTCCTGGAGGAAGGTTATCTTCTGCCTGTCTCAAGTACTTGTCAATGGACCTGCAGGTTATAAGGACATTTAATTTTATCTACAATTCCTTCTCCCCTTGTTTCCCACATCAGACCCATCAGGAAACTTCATTCTCCCAAGTTCCAAGAAGAGCACCTGACCCACTGGCAGCCTCTCTGGGCATCCTTCAAGCAGTCAACCAGGCCTCTGTTCCTTTATCGTTAGCATCAAACAATTAAAATTATACATTACACTCAGGCTTTGTGCCACTTTCCTGGCGTCAAAGTATAGTTCCAGTGCATTAAAATATTTAAGAGGCTGATTTCTCAGTCTCTCAAATTGAAGTTCAATGGCAAATGACCCTACTAGCAAAAGGAAGTTTTGACTTTCCACCCGCAAAATACCTGGTCGTGAGCCCCACACGGGGAGTAGGATGCCTATTGTCTTCATGAGCGCAAGGCAAGCTAAGCGAGGGCAGCCGGATGTGCCTACCTCAACTCACCAGAAGTGAACCGCCGTCATACCGGGCGCAGAAGCACAAACTCTCAAATAGATTTTTGGGGGGGGTTCCCTTTTAAATAATTCCAGTGGAGAACCCCAGGGGGTGTGTCGGGCGTTTGAGAAACTTGGGCTGGAGTCTGTGAAGGTGCGCGGGCAGGACCCGCGCTAGGTGCCCAGTGAGCAGCCCCCACTTCCGGAGGCCAGGACTTGGGGGACTCCGGCAAGAGCCGCGAAGGCTCCAGCCCGCCCGCCTGTCGCTGTCTCCATCTGCGCTCTTCCTTCCCCAGGAAACAAATGGTGGATCCGACCTCCCAGGCTCTCGGCTGCCCCAGTGCTTGGCGGCGCGCCAGGGCACCGAGGCCCCTCCCTGCCGCACGCGGTGACAGACCCCACCCCACCCCACCCCCGGAGCTCCCGGTCCCCCCCCACCCCCCCCCCCACCACGTGCAGCCCGAGACGGCAAAGAGGCCCAGCCACCCTCACCAGGGATTTTCTTTTCTTTTTTTTGCTGGTTGCAGGCTTTTTTCTGCCTGAGTGAAAATGA